>NC_138182.1:184817710-185100210 GCF_964194105.1 Spermophilus citellus
AGCGCAAAGAGGTTAGATGTGTTGGAAGGACTTGCATATGATTCGGAGAAGTTACAGTCACTTTGGAGCACTGAGCAGGCAGTCTGGCAAGAACAGCAGCTGAGGTCGGAGAGTCCTCATTCAGTCTGGTCAGAATACTACCAACTCAACATCCCCACACACACTTCCTCCCCATCCCTCCCTCCACCCGGCGGTAGTTATCCCTCAAACGCCAGCAGGTCGTGAAGGATGGCAAGAGCTGGTGTGGCTGCTGCTTACAAATAGCCAAGGGATCCCAGCATTTTCAGTCGCTGGATTGGGCCCACTTTTCCGAGCTCTACTTACCACCAACAGCTCAGAGCCCCCAACTCTCCGCACACTTTCCCTGAACCTAATCCATGCTACTTTTTGAGAATTTACTGCAAACCAAAGGATAAGATGGATAGAATTTAGGCGGAGAAGGGAGTATAAGGCTATCCTTTGGAAACATAAGTGTATTTTATATACTCTAATAATAATCTCCATTACGTTTGTGTTCCACTTAGATCCTATACTTTATATTATTATTTATCACTTCCTTTCCATCCCTTCACCCCTAGCCTAATTGCTCTTAGCAAAGTGGCGCTTTCACCCCATCGTCGGGCGGCGGAACCAATCCACTATCCTCTGCTTTGAGGCTCCTGCCCTGAGGTCTCGCTGTCCAACGTGCGAGTGCGGGGTTCAGCACCACGGACAGCACAAGTCCCACCAAGCCGGCCACTTTTGCATTTTTCCCTAGCGCCAAAACTTTTTTGGTGGGAATAGAAAAAAAGAAAAAGAGAAGGCCGGGAGGCAACTAGGCGGGATAAAAGGGAAAGTCTGTGGCTTCGGGGGAGAGAGCCTGACCTGCTAGGAAACACTTTGGGGTTTCCTATAACCGTCCCTCCCATCAGAAGGGGGCGATGAGCCCTAGGCTCTCCCGACTCCCGATGCTTTGCCCCGCCGCAGTCAGTGGACAGCTGAGTACTTCATTCGTTTCTGTTTCTGTCTCTGGTTACAAAACCAGACCCTCACCACGTTCTTTTTAAGGTCCAGTTTCTCAGCAATGGCCGCGATCTTCTCGGATGAAGGACGTGGCTGGATGGCGAAATAGGCCTCGAGTGAGCGCTTCTCAGGAGCGGCGATCGACGTGCGTTTGCGCTTACGCTCGTTGCCGTTGAAGAGCTCCGGCTTGCTGTTCTTCTCTCGGTAGGCAGCCTCCGCTTCCTCCAGCCAGGCCTGGAGCACCGGCTTGAGAGCAATCATGTTGTTGTGCGAGAGAGTGAGAGACTCGAACCTGCAGATGGTGCTCTGGCTGAGTGAACCCACGCCAGGGATCTTGAGATTAGCTAGAGCCGCGCCCACGTCCGCCTGGGTTACCCCCAACTTGATGCGTCGCTGCTTGAAGCGCTCGGCAAAGGCCTCCAGCTCGCGAGGGTCTGACTCCACGTCACTGAGGCAAGCGGGCATAGTGCTGTGAGGCGCCACGGCGTGAGGGTGACTCATGCCCATAGCCTGGTGCAGGTGGCCCATGGCGCCTAGATGGTGCGGGTGAATCTGAGCCGGCATCACCGAGTGCTCTGGCGCGCCCAAGCCGTTCACGCTGAGCGTGGGCGAGATGTGCTCCAGCAGGTCACCTTCGAGGCCCTGGTGCACCGCGTGATGCGGGTGCGAGGTGAGTGCTGCCGGGTGGGAGATGGGCACCGTGGACGAGGTGGACGTGCAGGGCACGCTGCTCATGGTATGGTAGGTGGCGTCGGGCTTGAACGGATGGTTCTTGCCGTGGGAGACGATATCCACTGCCGCCAGAGCTTCGGCGCGTGCCAGCAGGCTCTCATCAAAGCTTCCAAATATATTACCCTGCAGCTGCAAGCGAGAAGGCGCACAGCACGGTCAGTAGGGAATACTGTCAACTCAGGATTAAAACACATTTTCAAGCAACTGAGATGCCTCTCCTCAAAGCCCAGGTCATAAAAATTAATACGGAGGCAGCAGCTCTGCTGGAACAGACGTGTGGATCAGAGACATGAATGAGAGAGAGCGCCGGGAGAGAGCGCAGGGGAGACAAGGAGAGGGGTTCAGACAGCGGCGATTGTTCTGGGCGACATGAAATAAACATGAAGCTAGTGCCTGTCAAAAACTGTGCCTTAGAGCGGTAATTATGCTCCACTACGTACCTGCGGGGCTGGGAGACAGACTCGGCGCATGGCCTCGGAGCCGGAGTGCAGGCTGGAGAATTTGGGTTCTTGCAGCACCGGGTGCATGCCGAAAGGCTGCTTGGCGTTCATGGCCATCATCTTTGCGCGTCTGGCAGGGAGGCAGCGGGGGACATGGAATCAGGCTTGTCTAGCTTGCTCGCCGCGCTCCAAGTGAGCGCCGATCAGCGCCCGCGCTCCCCTCGCCCTCTCGCTTGCTGCCTCCCCTCTCCCCCACCTGCTTCTTCACTCATCTTACAAGCAGCCTGCCAGGAAGGGCCCGGGCGCGCGCAGGCGTGCACACGCGCCCGGGAGTCGCAGGGGCTGCCCGGGAGGCAAGGCGAGACAGCAGCTCACGGCGCGCCTCTCAGTGCCCGCCGAGGCCGCCCCCTCCACCGCATTTATACCCAGGCCTGCCCGGGTCTCTCCCTGTCCGCCCCGCCCCGCCTGGCTCCAACCTGCCAGACCTTACGGATTCTTTCTTCTTCGTCCTGGACTTCCCTCCCCCTCCCCAAAGTCCCGAACCTCTCTGTCCGGTTCCAACTTGCACTGCCTGGATCGAAGGCAGTCTTGTGCTGAGCAGGGGCAGGAAGCTGACCCTACTCCGATACCCCACCACACACACACACACACACACACACACACACACCACAGTCGGCCGGGCTGCCGCCAAATTGCCCATTTCCAGGGCGCTCCTGGCCCCACGCCCGAGCAGTCCACCAGAGTCCAGCACCGCCGCTCAGAGAAGAGGCGCCTCCAGAACCCAGACCAAGTCCGGCAAAGGCGAGAGGTTGCCAGAATGAGCCCCAGGTGACCTTCCCCCACCCAGGAGCCCGCCTGGGTGGAGGTACGGGCAGTAACTGTTTTTCCTGTGCAAGAGGCCTGTGGCTTCCCCCACATGCTTGCCTTTCTTGCTTTCTCCAATCTTCCAAGGGAAGGAAGCTTTCTGAAAGTTCTCTAGAATAGTGACAGTTCAGAACAGCCCACCTGGCCTGCTTAATTAAGGTCAGTGCACTTCTGCTGGGCCATCCTTGCTTACAAACCCCATTTCCCCTAACAACAGCTACTATTTTTGAGCTACTAATATGTGCTAAGCCATATAGAGTTCCATTTAGAGTTCAATCCTATGGGGCAGATGCAATGATCCCCTTATATAGATGGGGAAATCAAAGGTCAGAAGGTTAAGGCTTTTGGCCCAAGACTACATGGTTGAATAGAGCCATTTACTCACTCTGTTATCCATCCCCCCAAATATTTCCAACAGCCTACTGTGTGCCCGGCCCCACAACAGATTTCCGGGACTCTTGACTACTTAGCCTCTGTGTCTTCCAGAAGTTTCGAGACTTGAGGGCCCCGGGTGATCCTGCCCGGATTCCCTCCCTCTCCCCGCCCACCCAGTGTCTCCTGCTCTCTCTTCCCCCTTCTTTTCTCTCCTTCCCCCCCCCCCCCAAGCTGGTAAACATCTTCAATAATGGATGGGGAATCCAGGGACTGCGGCCGCGCTCAGGGTTGGGAAAGAAACCCCGCGCGCCCAGCTGCGTCTCCGCAGCCACCTCCGCTTCCGCCAAGGGAGCGGTTTTCAGGGTTTTAGGCGCATCACCTGAGCTCAGAGTGCGTGTGCCGCGTTCCCCAGAATCTTAACGCGATGGGGGCGGGACGATGGACGAGACCCTCCCACACACCCACACCCTGACCTAAGAGGAAGTCCTGCCTACGCCCAACTTTCCTTTCCACTTGACACCCTCAATCCCTTTCCATCCACGCCAGCTCAGGGAGGGGAGGAGGTGCGGGGGCGGAATCCAGGCGGAGGAGGCCAGGCGCAAGCGCTTTTGCTAAACTTCTGTGACTCTTTCCTCCGCTCTAAAGTGGGAATTGCATTCACGTGTGCTTTCTTGGGTTCCAGTGAAGATGTTTTGAGCTAGAGTAGTCAAGAAAGCATTGCGCATTACTCAAACTAGTGTTGAGTAAACTTCCTCACAGCCTTGTGCACCCTCCCTCAGACTCCCTCAAAATGCACCTCTACCTCTCTGGCGGAGAGACCATTAGATCTTCTCAACACTTCTGTACTGCAGGGTCCTCATCTGTAAAATGGGGATAATAGTTTCTTCCCCGCTGGTTATTGAGAGGAACACTCTGAGAGACGGACTTGACACAGTACCTGGCACATTGGAAATCAGAATAAACGTTAGTTCCTCTCTTCTTCCTCAACTTAAAGAGAAAGTGATGGAGAGTGGGAATGGCCTGGGGTTATATCCCTGGGGAATGTTTCCTCTGAGGGTGCAAACTGTGGTTCCTTCCTCTCTATTCTTTAGCTCCAGCTTTATGCCAGAATACCAAGGACTGAAACACAAATGTGAATCAGACTCCAGCCCTGCCTTCAAAGAGTGGCCAGTCTAAAATCCACAGCAGGAAATTGTATACTCAGGAACAAGGCAAGAAATAAGGATGGCGAGATATATATATATATATATATATATATATATATATATATATATATATATCTCACAATGGAGGATATATATATATATATATATATATATATCTCACAATGGAGGATATATATATATATATATATATATATATATATATATGAAGATGGAGGATAGATATACACAGGCCTCAGAGAGGCCTAGGTTTGGAGCTGCACTCTGATGCTGGACCTCAGCTTACCTATAAGGAGATCATTGCTAAAAGCTTCCAACTTAAAAAAAAAAAAAAAAAAAAAAAAAAAAGCTTCCAACTTTAACAATCAAAAAAATGGTTAATTTAAAAAACATTTTGAGCAAATCAGAATTTCTGTTCAAGATCCATCGGTTTCCCAAAAGCAGAGCAGTAATTTTTTACTATTTAGGATCACTAAGTCTTGTTTCTATCCAATGCTGGAAGCCCAAAGGGAAAAGGAGAATGAAAGTGGGGTTTGGGATCTGCATCATGCCTGGCCTTGTGGTGCCCTAGGACCCACACTCACTCCATAATACCCTAATTGGGAAGCTGAATCTGCAGAAACTAGGAAAAGTAGGCCCATCCACATCCATCTTCTTTCTCTGCTCTGTTTCCTCAGGGTCCTTGGAGATGCTGACAGGATCACAGTCAAGTATCAGTCAGTGACAAAACAAAACCAACAACTGCTCTGTCTTCAGAGTTGACCCTTACCTCACCAGCTCCACCTCCACCACCACCACCCCCAGGCATTAGGATCACAAACCGGAAAACATTCTCCCATCCTTCCCTCCCAGAAGGTCTACTAGCAGCTCTCTGCAGCCAGCAGTAAGCTGATATTCATCACTAAGGACTAGTCTTCATGGAAAGGTCCTGGAGATAAAACAGCCTGGAAGAGACAGACCATACAGAACACAATTGGAAGGGGAGCCTTAGAACACAATTAACAACACCTTCCAGGATTTGCAAACTTAAATTCAATTAAAGGCAAATCTGGTAAAATAAGTTAGTTACTCCAGTTGGGTACATGAAAGGGAGATTGAATGATGATAAACTGGACAGCGCATGCTCAACCCATGGCATTAAACTACAGTTCACACACACACACACACACACACACACACACACACACACTCCCACATGTGCACCGTGTACATGGGCCAAACAAAATTTGTCCAGGTTCCAAGTAAGGACCACATGGGCATTATAGCAAGTGTCACTAAAGGGGCCATATCCTTTATTATAGCAGCATTCCAGAATGCTTGGGATGCCGATGGCTGGGTCTTGTAAGTAGGTTCTGTGGGGAAAGAGGGCAGATACACAGAATTGCCACATAAACTCTAAGTGAGGGTACAAAGCATTAAATCCTCCAGAAGGACTAGCTTTGTAGGGAACAAAGGGATGGGGAGGGGGTGCAGTGGCATTTTCCTATGAGCTAGTAGCTCTCAACTTTAGTATAAATAAAAATAACCTGCAGCCTTTTAAAACTACAGCGTCCCAGCCTCATACCCAGAGATTTTGACGATAAGGGCTCTTTAAGAGATATCCATGATTTGAATGCAGATGGGACTCACAAATTGCAAATCTTACTCAGGACACCTATCACTGGACTCAATATTGTTTTTGATTGAAGCCCTGTCCTAGGCCAGGAGTGGTGGCACATGCCTGTAATACCAGCAACTCAGGAAGCTAAGGCAAGAGGATCCTAAGTTCAAGTCCAGCCTGGGCAACTCAGACACTGTCTCAAAATAAAAAGGACTGGGTTTGTGACTCAGTAGTAGAGCATCCCTGGGTTCAAGCCCCAGTAGTTGGGGGAGGGGTGGCCCTGCCTAATTATGTGAGTTTCCTGGAGACTCAGAGTTTTCCTTTTAAGAGCTCCCAATGTCTTTTGAATCTTCCTCTATTATTTCTTAGTAAGAATGTGAGATTTTTGTGCCCTCTGCTCTTTGAAGAACTCTGGGACTTCTTTGAAAATAAGTTTTTTTTTTCTCTCTCTCTCTGTCTCCAATACTTGTGTCTATGGGTAAAGCACCATGTAGAAGCTTACTGTAACTTGTGTCAAATGAATGAATACATGAACAATGTTCTCCCCAGGACTCTAGCAGAGGGGATGATGGTGACAACAATAGACTTTTATAGAGTGGCTCCTATTTGCAAGGCTCTGAGCTAGGTGCTTCAGAAGTACTGAATTTCTGTACCAAGCCTATATCATTGTGCCCATTTTGCAGATGAGAAAACTGAGACACACAGAGATTAACATTCTCAAGACCATACAGTTAGGCACTGATGGGGTGGGGATTGGAATCCAGGTTTATCTGACTCCCCAGCCCTTGCTCTTAACTAACAACCTGGGCTGGCACCCATTACCCTTCACCCAAGCCCAGGGGCTGAGGCAATAGGGTGAGCAGGGTTTTACTTTTCTCCTTCTTCCAAGACTCCGAGGCTGGACAGGCTCCAAGCACACTTCCGGCAGAAGCAGGTTCGGAAAAGCAGCAGCTACCCCCAACCACCTTCTTTTCTGGCCAAGCCTCACCTTGGAGCATTGGGGAGGGGGCAGGGAGGGTGGAATGGGAGATGGCCTCCTGGATAGGACTCCCGAACTCAAGATGCCATCGAGGGGAGGCAGCTGGCATGGCTGCCTGGTCAGGTGTTCACAGCCACCTGACTTGTCTTCCTCTCCCTTTCTCTCATCTCTTTTCACAAACTTCTCACATGTACTCGCCGCCTGTGCATCTGCTGCTGGACTCGCCTGTCGGCCGCTGCCCCTCATTGTCTGCTCCAGCTTGGACAATCCGAGATGCCCAGAGGGACTCAGGAGCTGGAGGCCAAGCATCCTAGATGCTTGATCTGCCTGATGGGCACGCGACAGGAGCCCTCCCCCCACCCCACCCCCGTTGTGGACAGGCACTTCCTGCCTCTCTCAGCCTCAGTTTCTCCATTTGAAAAAGGACTGAGCCAGGCGGATCTCTAAGAGCACTTCCCAAACACATTTTTTTCCACTGAACATATATTTACTGAGCACCTATATTAGGCAGCCACTATGACAGAATATAGGAATTTAACTGCAAAAAAAAAAAAAAAGCAGCACTTCCCCCCATCATACCCATGAATCAACCTCCTGGGCTGTCACTTGAGCAGAAGGGAAGGAATAAATAAGATAGTAAACAACTGCTACAGAGAAAATAACCCAGAGTGGTGGGGGCAGAATAGAAGGGGCGAAAGGGAAGAAGTGAGCTTGAGGCCAAGGCCTGAGGGAGAAGAGGGAAGATAAAAGGATCAGTAAGTACAAAAGTGGGAACAAGCCTGGGGTGTTCCAGGAAGGGGAAGAGGCTTGGGTGGGGCCACCAGGTAGTGAATAAACAGAGAACAGAGAGACATGGGTTGGCCAGGAGCTATTGTGAGAAGAGAGGGGGCCAAGGGTGATGATAGCATGTGAGGTCCAGCTCAGAGGACCTTGCTGGTGCCTTGGCAGGAACTGGATTGAAGCTATGCAGAGTATAAAAGAGAGGTCCCCATTGGGGGATGGGGGCTGAGGCTAGTGCTTCATGGGGAATCCCGATTGACAGTTTGGATCTAAGGTGCTGTTGCTAGGAGACCCTTTCTAATAACTTCGGACCTTCGGTGCTTAGCTTTTTGACAGCCCCCCCATTGTACTGTAGGTCCTGCCGTGTCTTCAACGGTGAGCTCTACACCGGAGATCCCTGGGTGGCAGCAGTATGGCCAGCTCTGTGCTCTCTGGACTCTACCATCACAGAGCCCTCGTCCTGGTAGATAAGGACTGGTTTTGCCTTCCTCCGTCTCCAGTTCCCAGGCATCTTAGAGTATAAAATTGGGAGGTCAATCCTTTGTGGCCTACTTGGTATCCCTCTCTTTCACGGCCAAACATTTAGGCCACTTCTCTAGCCAGCTCTCTCGTGAAGAGGTAGCAAGGGAGTAGTACAGTGGACAGAGCACAGGATTTACATGTGGATATATAGCCAAGCTGCTGTCACCCTGGACAAGTCACTCATGGTCTCTGTTTCTTAATCACTACTAGAAGGCTAGGGAGAAAGGCTCCTTATCCCCTCCCTGTGTAGATATTCAAGGCTCAAAGTATGGGTCTTGGAAAGAGGGTGGTGGCCAAATCCATCATCATAAATGGAATTCAAGTTCTGATGGTTCTGTAGGGCCCACTGCACAAGATCTCTGTTGCTTCCGGTATTCAAGAGAGGCTTCCTGAGCATCTCCTCAGACACTAGCACATTCTAGGCCTGGGGATAAAATGAAGAACAAGACCCCCATCATCCCTACTTTAAGACACCTTAAGAGTCTGCTGCTGTCTTACTCTGCTTTCACAGTAACTCTCAGAAACAGGCATTATCCCCTCACCCTTTTCCTTTCTATAGAAAAGGAAACTGGAGCTCAGAGACATGAAATGACTTGTCTACCAGTATACAGCTCTCACTTGAGAGCCTGGCTGGGCATTATATCAGTTAATCCTGACTAACAGGAACTGTTATTACTTCTTTTTCACAGAAAGAAGAACTGAGGATCAGAGAAGTTAAGCATGTTCTTTGAGGTCACACAGGAATAGGTAGCTCAGACAGGATTTAAACTAAGGTCTGCTGACCCCAGACCATAAGCTTTCCCCACACACCAAGCAACCTCCAGAAAAAGGGGGTGAAACTTCCTGCCACTTTTTTGCTTGCCCTTAGGCCCCAGAATCGGTAAAAAAGAAAAAAAGCCATTAATCACCCTTCCTAAATAAAAAAAAGAAAGAAAAGAAAAATTAAGAAAATAGGAAAAGAAAGGTAGAAAAGAAAAAGGAAGAGGGAAAACAAGTGAAGGCTTTGCTCCCATCAGGGGGGAAATCGGCGTCTTGTCGCCTAGCTCCATGCCCTGATTTACGATAAAAAATTTAGAGGAAATCATTTATATTTTAAAGGATCTAAATAGCTGCATGAAAGTTTTATCTAAAGTGCCACTGTATTTATAGGCAGTTCTTCCATGCTGGAGGTAATTAATAGATGTATAAATCGCTAGGCTCCCAGCTCTTCTGCGCGCCTGGCTGGATGGTGGCGCGGGCCTTGGCACTCAGGGACCTCGGCAGGAGAAAGGGGAGACAGCAGCAGCGCAGGGATCTACACCACAGCTCACGCCCCCTCCCTTGGTGTGGGAAGCCTGTGCCGGGGACCCCAGGTTCATGTGCATTCGACAGCGGTTGCAGCCCTGCTGTGGTTCCCAGCCGCCCACCAACTCCTACTCCTGGTCAGGACTCCAAAAAGATCCCCGAGAAGAGGCCAGCCCCACATCCGTCCTTCCAGCCATGCAATCTGTCTCTCCACACTCCGGGAGGTCCCTTTAGATGAAATCCTGGGCTCCCTGGCTCCCCCACCCCAACTTGAGCCAGTCACCCATTTCTCCCTGGGTGTGCCCCTGCCCAGGATGCCAGGTGCTTGTTTTGGAAAAGGGAGCCAGTTGCAAGAGGCCCGAAGCTCTCGGCTTACTTTAATTACGCTGTGAAATATTGATGGTTTGGCTCTCTCCGCGGCCGCCACACCTTAGGAGAGGGGAGCGGGCCCAGGGATGAACACGTTAAGCAAGGCCAGATGGCTTCCCTTCAGACGCACCGCGCAGACCGACCGAGGTGTCACTGCCTGAGATCATCACCGAGCACTGAATAATTGATGGATCTCCTGAATCCGAAAAGGAAAAAAAGAAAATGCACCAAATTGGAAATAACAGTAATGATTCATTCGTGGATGGGCCTTTGGAAATTGGGAGAGAGAGGTGTGTTCACCTAGCGGGTTGTGGGTGGAGAGTCGGGGAACAAAAAGCAATTAACGGGGTCCCTCCTTCCTTCTTGGGGTCCTTCCAGCTGGCCACATTGGGCAGCCTTTGCCAGCCGGAGGTGGAGCCTCTAAATACACTCCTCTTTTCCTTGGGAACCAGGAGCAGGCCTTACTGAGGAGAGACCACTCCGCTCTCCTTTCAACGTGCTTTCATTTCCCATCCTCACCAAACAATGGGGCTCCAAAAACTTACCTAGTGGTTCTTTACTGCATCATTAAAATTGACTCGGTGCTTTTTCCTCCTTCTTTCCTTCCTTCCTCCCTTCCTTCCTTCCTTCCTTCCTTCCTCCCTCCCTCCCTCCCTCCCTCCTTTCCTTCCTTCCTTCCTTCCTTCCTTCCTTCCTTCCTTCCTTCCTTCCTTCCTTATCTTATGGCCCTCTACATGGCACAACTGAAGGAGCTGATATCCTGGGGAATGGAGACTTTTAAAAATTTTTTTCACATATATATACATATGTAATTTTTAGTTATACATGACAGTAGAATATATTTTGGCAGACTATATATACATAAAGTATAACTGATTCTACTAGGTTCCCACTCTTGTAGTCCTACATAATGTGGAATTACCCTGGTCGTGTATTCAAATACAAACCTAGGAAAGTTCTGACCAATTACTTCTACTATCTTTCCTATTTCCTTCCCCCCCTCCCTTTCTTCATTACCCTTTTTTGAGTCCAATCTATTTCTACTTTTCCCCTCCCCCGACCTCCCTTGTTCCGGTTAGCCTCCACAAATCAGAGAGAATATATTTGGCCTTTGGTTTTTGAGATTGGCTTATTTCACTTAGCATGATAGTCTCTAGTTCCATCCATTGACCTGGGCAAATGACCTAGTGAATTCATCTGGGGAGTTGGAGAGGAGGTGTTGGTGGTGATGTTTCTGGTGGAGATGGGGGAGACCTCACCGTCTGTCTGGTCTATCCAATTTGGGATGGACTGGATGGAGTAAAAGATTTTGACATGGTTTGACCTTGCCCTGGACATACAAGGGCATACCATTACTTGGTAGGGTTTTACAGTTACTGTCTCCTTACAAACAAAGCAAAATACTATAAGCAACTACTACCCTAACCCATTCCTTCCCAGGTATATTTATCTAGAATTTATTCTCTCTCTCTCTCTCTCTCTCTCTCTCTCTCTCTCTCTTTATTTTTAATCTAACAAACAGGACAGTGCCGATAGGGCCCTATCATTGGGTTTAACATATGAGTTCTACTACAGTGGGAATACGGAGAACCTGGAGGCTCTTTTTTGGGGGGAGGGAGGTACTGGGGATTGAACTCAGGGGCACTCGACCACTAAGCCACATCCCCAGTCCTATTTTACATTTTTTTTTTAGAGACAGGGTCTCACCAAGTTGCTTAGTGCTTTGCTTTTGCTGAGGCTGGCTTTGAACTTGTGATCCTCCTGCCTTAGCCTCCCAAGCCGCTGGGATTACAGACATGTGTCATCATGCCCAGCTCATCCATTTCTTTTCTTTTGTTTTTTTTTTTTAATTTTTTTTGTAGTTGTAGATGGACAGAATGCCTTTATTTTATCTGTTCATTTTCATATGGTGCTGAGATTTGAACCCAATGCCGCACACATGCTAGGCAAGCGCTCTGCCACTGAGTCCTCATCCACTTCTTTGCTCTTTCATTTTACTTCCTGAGCAGTGTAGAAACTTATTCATGTACTTGCAACTGAGTCTTTTAAATATATTTTTTAAATTTTAGTTTGGATACAGCATAACATTTCACTCCATGTCTATAATGTGTTATGATTAGATCAGGGTAATTGTTATATCCATTACTTAGACACTTATCATTTCTTTATGTTCAGAATATTCAAAATCTTCTCTACTAACTGCTTTGAAATAGAAAATTCCTTTTCATTAACCATGACAACTGAATCTTTCAAAATTTAAAGCCAGATCTGAAGGTAAATAGACGAATCCTGAAATGAATGTCATATTCTAAGTGGGCTGCAAGACTCACAACATGGGAGATGTGTCCTCTGTTACGTTTCACATTTAAAATCTTTTTCTACAAAGAGCACATTACACATAACCAGGCAGTTTCACTGCAGAAGGAAATGCCTGCATCATCTGTGAGTAAGTGGCAAGTGGCCCTAGGTCCTATTCAGAGAGACCTTGATGGCTGCCCTGAGTGGAAGTGGCTATGCGGTGGAGAGTGGCCTTGGGGTCTGAGTGAGTCAAGGAAGCCATCTGGGGGTTGCTGAGACCTATGGGAAGAAGGGACTAGCCACATGATAAGCTCTGGGAAGAACAATCTAGGCAGAGTCCTGGATAGAAATGGGTTTGCATGTTCAAGAAGAAGGAAGAAGATTGCTATGGCTGGAGCCATTGGAACAGTGGGAAGCAAAGGTGAATTTTGAGAGGTGAAGAAATTAAGTGTGACCTTATAAGCCAGTGCATGTAATATATGTTTAACTCCAAGTACAGTGGAAGGGTTTTTGGAGGGTTTTTGGCGGGGGTACCAGGGATTAAATTCAGGGACACTGTACCACTGAGCCACATCCCCAGTCCTATTTTATAATTTTTTTACAGACAGGATCTCACTGAGTTGCTTAGCGCCTTGCTTTTGCTGAGGCTGGCTTTGAACTCGAGATCCTCCTGCCTCAGCCCCCCAAGCAGACAGGATTACAGGCATGTGTCACCGTACACCACAGAAGGTTTTGTTGTTGTTGTTCTTCTTCTTCTTAGATATTCATGACAGTAGAATGTATTTCAACATATTATACATACAGGGAGTGTAGCTTATTCTAATTTGGATCCCGTTTTGTGGTTGTGCATGATGTGGAGTTTCATTAGTTGTGAATTCATACATAAGCATAGGAAAGTTCTGTCCAATTCATTCTACGGTGTTTTCTATTCCCATCTCCTCTCCCTTCCCTTCATTTTTCTTTGCAGTGGAAGGTTTTAAATAGGAGAGTGATAAAAATTTTGATAAAAATTTCACCCAAAGGGATAAATCTCAGACTTAGGCAGGTAGGTGGCAGAGAGGTTTTCCAAGGGAAAAAAAATGGCACTCTTGCCATTCCCTCTCTCTACAATGTTCTTCTCCCAGATAGCCGTAGGGCTCATTTCAACTCAAATGCCACCTCAGTGCAGTCTTCCCTGAGTGTTTAAATTCTGCAGTCATCTCCCCTCCCATATTTCCGATTTTTCCTACTGTTTCATTTTTTCTCCATAGTACTTATCATGTTACATACCTTATAGCTCTATTTTATTTATTTATTTATTTTAAATTTTTATTTGTTTTTTTTTTTTTTTTTTTTTTTTGGTACCAGGGATTGAACTCAGGGCACTCAACCACTGAGCCACATCCCCAGACAGATTTTATATTTTATTTAGAGACAGGGTCTCACTCAGTTGCTTAGCATCCTCACTTTTGCTAGGCTGGGTTTGAACTCTCAATCCTCCTACCTCAGCCTCCCAAGCCGCTGGAATTACAGGCATGTGCCACCATGCCCAGTCTCTATCTTATTTATTGATTAGTCTACTGTCTATTTTCCTAACACAACCCAAGCCCAGTGAGAAAGAGACTTGACTTTAATCATCACTGTATACCTTCTGCCACAAATTCTGACCAGGGCTCAATCAGTATGTGCTGAATAAATGAGTTCACCTGAGTTGAGCTTTGGTATCATGTGATTTTCATACATGAAGAGTGTCACTGCCTGTACCATTGGGGAGGTATTTTTTTTTTTAAAGTTTAGCTCTATTCATATCTTCTCATTCACACCCTCAACAACTGACAGGAGGTTACAGTTGAAGGGGTGTTTGTTTGTTTTTTGGTCTTGGAAGGTGTCAAAGGTGAGTGCCAATGTGGACATCTGCGTCTTATCATACCTTGGTCCCCATCATTCTTGCTAAGCCCATTCCCATCTCAAAACCTCTGTCTTTATGTTCTGCTGTCTCGTATCTTCTTTTCTCCAATCCCTCACATGACTGACTTCTCTTTGACATTCAATTCTTAGTTCAAATGTCACCTCATTAGAGAGGACTTCCCTGGCCACCAATTAAAATTATTTCCATCTGGCCCTTCTCTCCCATCAGTCATGCCTACCCCATGACACCACTCTTATTTTTTTTCAGCATAGTACTTATCACTACCTGAAAACAACTTGTTCCTTTACTGCTTGACTTATCTCCCTAGAATATGAGTTTTATAAAAGCAGCCAAGGTTAATCCCCTGTGCCATGGGATCCTCAGTACCTGGCAGAAGGAGTGCTCAAAATGTGCACCCAATGAACGCAAAAGTGAATGAGGGCAGCCGACAAGCGAGGTTAGCCTGGAGCTGCAGAGTAAATGATTGGCATTGCCTGGGAAACCTAATTCCCCCTCCCCTCCTCCCCTTTAGACCACATTGCCTTCCCGATGTATGTGGGAAAAGATACCTGAAACGATTAACAAGAAGAGCTGGAACTTTTCTAAGCCCATCGAAGGGGGAAATGCTGAGCTCTCGTGGAGAAAAGAGAAAGCATGTCCTGGCTTTGGGAGGATCACTGCTTCCATTGTTCACCTGAGACTTTGGGTCAAGAAAGCAGATTTCTGACATCATAAAACTGATTAAGATGAAAAGAAAAAAAAAAACTTGACACTGGCTATGACATGACTGTTCCATTGTACAATCTGATCGAGGAAATGTATCTAGGATTACCCAGACAGTCAATTATTCATGAGCTAAACGTCCAGGCATCAATTACCTGGCTTGATGCTCTTATTCATTAAGGAGATTGAACAGTCCAACTTAACAAAGCTGGAGAAAGTTGCTAAGTAACAGAAGTTACCTGACCAGCCACAATACTGCAACCTCCACAATATGAGTCCTTTGATGGCAAGAGAGGGCCCCGGGATCACCAGCACGAGAGATCAAGTGGTAAACTGCACTTGGGCTAATTTCAGCGTTAGCTCAAGGAAGGAGGCTGAGGGTGGATGGGCTGGATTTGGAGAAGGCAGAAGTAATGAACAAGATATAAACTAAGTCACTTTTTGTTTTTTCTGCAGTGCTGGAAATCAAACTCAGGGCCTGTATACACTAAGCTAGATCAAACCCAGGGCCCTGTTTAGCACTGAACTACACCCTACTCCCGACTAAGTCACCCTTCCTTAATGAGGTGGACATTTATCAGGAAGAATTAAAATATTTCACTTGGAGGAGGGGACTTGGAATTGGGTTTCTGGGGCAGTGCCAATCGGTTACTCTTCAGCTCTAGGCCAACCCTAGTTATCTAACTCATTCATTTATTCATTCACTTAGTATGTATTTAGAGGACCACCTGTATGCCAGGCTCTGGAGATTCCATGACACATAGGGTTAACCTCATCTGCTATTATAGATCCTATAGTCTAGGGAGAGCTCACAGGTGATATATACGAATATTTTTGTAAAAATTCAGAGATGCTTATGTAGCATAAAATTGAATAAAAGTGAAATACTAGAATAACAAGATTTCCCTGGGTGATACAAATTCTTGGATTTTCTGTTCAGGCATCTATTTTAGAATGAGTCAGAAAAAAATTATTCTAAAGATAGGGGAAATTCTCAACAGAATACAAGCATTTATACAGAAAACAGAACTTTATATACTCAAAACAAATAACTTTCTCCTCAGAAAATCTCACTCTACTATGTATAAAATGATGTATAATACAGGCTGGGGTTGTGGCTCAGCAGTAGAACGCTCACCTAGCATGTGCAAGGCACTGGGTTCTATCCTCAGCACCACATAAAAATAAATAAATAAAATAAAAGTATTGTGTTCAACTGCAACTAAAATATATGTATATTAAACAACCTTCACAACCACCATCAATGCTTGTCTGTGTGCCTTTTATCATCGGGAAAAAGACTTACATATATTTAGACTTTAGGATACAAATCTTAAGAAAAGGAGTTTGTTCTGGCATTTGCTGCCTACAGCATTTCACACAGGGCCAATGAAAAATCAGGATGCTCACTACATCTGTTTTGCTGGTACCAGACACAGGGGTGCAGGCAGGAACAGCTCATGCCCTGCATAGTCTAGTGCATTAGAAAAATGTGGAAACCTTTGCCCAAACTTACCAAAAATTTCCAGATAGCAAACTGAAGCACCTGACCAAATGCAGGGCCCTTCTCAGCACAGGACCTCATGCAACTGCACAGGTCTGGTGCCCAAAGCTGGTCATGTGGTGTGGGTGATTAGGAGCTGGACTTCCGAGTGAGACACAGGTGGGTGTAAGCCTTAGCTTCACCCTTATTAGCTGTCATTCTTGCTCCATCTCCATTTCCAAAACTCAGGTTTTGAGAAGATTAAGTGAGACCATGCCTGGAACATACTAACCAAACCATTAGGAATAATTATCTTTAATTCTATGGAAATGTTAGTGATAATTTAGTGACTATGGGGCCGGTCTGCACCAAGCCTGGTCCTAAGCGTCTGCACGGGGTAACTTCAATAGAAGAATGCATACTCCAAATGACACAAATCCCCCTTTCTCTGCACTTGGGTATCACCTGGCCTACCAAGGAATCTTCAGTAAGATTCCTTTCTCCCCACATCTGTCGACACCTGAGAGGGACCTGATTTTTGGTGATGTGAATATGTCATGTGAGGTAGGACTGTTGTTGTCAGTTTGATAACTTAGGTTCTTTCCTGGCCAACATAATTTGGCTCCTTTATTCATGAGATACTTTTATGGTAATTTACATGGGCTTAGTCTCCCACTCTGCTCTCTCTGTCTCTACACACATACACACACACACACACACACACACACACACACACACACACACATATGTGCTTTTTTTGGGAGGGGGATGGTGGGTATCAAACCCAGGGCCTCACACATGCCAGACAAAGTCTCTAATATTGAGCTACATCCCCAGCCCTCTAAATGTTTATATATTAGAAATATTTCACATTTTTAAAAAGTCAACTGAAGTCTACACTGAGTACCTTTTATTAGCCATCATTACCATAAAAGAGTTTCTAACACCCATTCTCCAAGAAAGTACAGGAAATGGAGTGAATTGTGGAACCAATTCTATCACATTTTTGCAGGGTAAATAAACCCCCAAGCTCATAAAAAATTTTATTGGGTCAAAAACTTTCCCCAGTCCTATAAGTTCTTCCTAGGGATTCTGAATATAAAACAAAAAAGTGAAGAAAGGAAATGATTTTTTTTTCTTTCTATTAGTCTGAGCTTGTGAAAGGAACTCCTTTCCTTAATTAGGACCATTTGATAGCTAGTTGGCCCCCATGAACTGTCCCTTTATCTTTATTTGAGAAAGGGCAACTAAAATGGAAAGCAATGCAGGGAAGGCAGAAATATCTAGAACCTCAGATTCTCACCAATAATATCGAAGTCTGGGCACCAGTGAACCTGGTCCCCAGTCAATGGTAAAGTGCAGAGAGTGGCTGATCCTTTGCCTTGTCATAAATGGCTTTCAATAGTACCCCTTTGAGGGATGCCTGGATGTGCATGCATGTCTAGGTTCCATGACCAAGGTCAAAACTAAGACCCCCATCCAGAGGAGGAATGATGGACTTCAACGTTTCAGAATATTTTCTCATGAGTCCATGGTAGGTCTCTGTGGCACTCCTTAAAATAGCCAGTGAGGAGTAACTGGACTGGCAGCCAGTTATTGATCATTCAGCAGAGTGCTAGCAGCTGTCATCAGTCCAGAGTAATACAGAAACCATGTTCCTTCTCCCTTAGCAGCATATACTTCCCTAAGTCCTTATCACAGACCCAGAACTAAAAGCCCTAACTAACTTGCTACCTCAGCAGTACAATGTCTAATAATATCCTCTGATTAATGGAGATAAATGGTGTTTGGAAGGTGGACGGTGCTTTCCAGATTTAAAGTCCAATCCTAGGAGACAGAAAGGCATCAAGCCATCATCTGAAGTGAAAGGTCTATAAAACCAAAAGCAGAGGAGGAGGCTCTTTTCCACTGAGAACTTTCCTCTAATAGCCTATTCAATCACTAACTCCATTCATTCATCCATCCATTCATCCATCCATTCGTCCATCCATCCATCCATCCATCCATCAAAACATAGTTTCGTATCTATCTGTGTCAGGTTCCATTCTAGGTTGTGGAATATGAAAATGACTCATATTCTTCCCTGGAGGGGTACACAATCGATGTTGACCACATACCCACTAGAAACAGGATCTGGTATAATGTTCTAAGAGAAAGATTTTTTTTCCAGCTTTGATATACTAAATTGACTAGATAATACTATCAATGATGAAGGACAGATAGCCTCATCCAGAAATGGCCAGTAATTAAGTTATGACTCCTGAGCTACTTGTATTCAACTAGCCATGGCTATCTGGAGCATTGTGATGAGAATGATCCCGAGCATGGGTTCAGGTGGTGGGAAAGACCGTTGTAACTGATTAGTAATGACTGTTACAGAAGAAGAAAGAGAGAGTGGCTGCACATATTTGTTTTCTGTTATGTGGTGAAAAGACAACAGAAACCTATACACAAAGTATTATGGTTTGGATACAAGGTGTCCCCAAAAAGCATCCGTGTCCATGTGAGAGGTGAAATGATTGGGTTTTAAGAGCTGTCGCTGACTCAGTCGGTCCTAGTTTGAATGGACTGACTGGGTGGTAACTGTTGGTTGGTGGAAACTGCCTGGAGGAAGTGGGTCACTAGCAGTGTGCCTTAGAAAGGTGCGTCTTCCCTGTGGCTCCTTCCCCTTTCTCTCTTTGCTTCATGGTCGCCAAGAATGGAGCAACACTCCTCTGCCAAACCCTTTGGCCATGACTCGGGCTGAGAACAGTGGAGTCCACTGACCTTGAGCCAAACTAAATTTTTCCTCCTCTAAGCTGTTCTTGTCAGATATTTTGGTCACAGTGATGAAAAGTTGACTAACACATAGATATGCTGGTTTGGTTTCTGTCATTAATAATGAAACACTTTAGGCAAGTTCGTTGCTTTCCCTCTCTCTGTTTCCCTATCTATTGAACACGAACAATAATATGTGCTTTGCTCTACCTTTTGCTCAAGTTTGCTGGTATTAAATGAGATAAAGTATGAGAAAGTATTTAAAACACTGTAAATTTCCATATATGTATTAAGAGAATGTTACAACTA
This sequence comes from Spermophilus citellus, assembly GCF_964194105.1. NCBI lineage: Eukaryota > Metazoa > Chordata > Mammalia > Rodentia > Sciuridae > Spermophilus > Spermophilus citellus. The sequence continues at coordinate 184,837,279 of NC_138182.1, forward strand.
TTATGTGGGTTTTTGCACTCAAAAAATAGGGCTTTAATCAGGGAGGTGGCCAATCAACTTATTTTCCTTTATTGAGGATTTTATCTTTCTGTTTTGTCCATCTTAATGAAAGAAACACTTGCATGAAGTGAGCTTTTCCAATGTCAATGGATATTCAAAATAGGAGAATATCATAAGAATTTCTTAAAAGTGAGAACAGAATGCTCATGAGAATTCAGTTCAAGAAAAGGTGAGTGCCTTATGATCAAACATAGCCTAGAGACCTTGATCCTTCTTCAAGAGCAGGATTCCTTGGTCCCCTACATTATGACAGCTCTCTTGTAGTTATTCTTTTCTGTGACATTGATGATGATAATGATGAAGATGTAGTTATAATATTGTATCAGGTGTTGGGCCAAAGACTTTACTGAGATTTCTTCAGATTTACTCCTTCCAACAGTCCTCTGGGTAGGAACTTCAATTCTTCTCATTTAGAGATGAGTTGAGCCAAGTCTTAAGGGGCCAAGCAATATCCAAGGCCACAGAGCTAGGATATTGAGGGCCGTTTGAGGGCATGGTCGGTCTATGGGGGTCTCTTCCACTACACTCTGATGCCAATCATCTGGCCAATTTCATTCCCCAGAATCTCTCCCGAGAAGATATAACCACCCAACAAGAGAGAATTCCTACCCAGTCTAGAAGTTGGATTTGACAGCCTTGAGTGCCTCTGTAGCTTGGCATTCTGTGATTACAGCCCCACAAACACTGGTATGAACCTGCTTTGTTTTAAGCAGAAGGTTTATTTTTCAGGAACAGGCAACTTGATAGAACCAAATAAGCACAATTAACCCTGAAATGTGGTAGCTCTATTATTCATGATTTTAAAAGTATGTATTTTGGATTATTAAGTTCTAACAATGCAGCAAAAATTATAGTTTTCCCTCATTTCACTCTCATCACCTGTTTCTGTTCCCAGAACTCATAAAATTTCCATTTTCTAATATCACATTTTACAGAGCCCTTGTCCATAATGTAGACCACATCCTTTTAGCATTTACATCCTAGCAGGTAAATAACATTAATTTTAAGAAGTTCCCATCATATGCTTCTTAAGAACTAGCTACAGTCTATATATAGTGCAAACGCTTGGGCCCGTCTAGACCACCAAAAAGAACTGTTCTGCCATAGAGCATTGGTATAAAATGTGTTGAACTGTCAGCCCCATTATATTTACAGTTTTCAAAACATTGTGTTGCAGTTTCACAACTTAAATTGTCCTTTTGATCCAGGCACAGTGGTGCCCACCTGTAATCCCAGCAATTTGGGAGGCTGAGGTAGGATTGCAGGTTTGAGGCCAGCCCAGACAACTTAGTAAGACCCTGTCTCAAAATAAAAATAAAAAATGGACTGGGGATGTAGTTCAGTGGTAGAGCACCCCTGGGTTCAATCACCAGTACTGGAAAAAAAATTGTCATTTTTTTTTGTCCACAAAGTAATGATAGAGCATTTTTTCATGTTTTTCCTTTTCTTTTTTATTGGTGCATTATAATTATATACCATAGCATAATAGTGATTTGTTGTTATATATCTCTACATGGCACAAGGTAACAATATAAGTCAGTTTCATTCCCTAGAACCTTCCCTTTCCCTTCTCCCCTCCCTCCCTCTTTCCTCTATTCTTCTGGCCTCCCTTCTATTTTCATGAGATCTGCCCCACCCTTTTTGTCCTTTTTTCTCTCTAGCCTCCATATATGAAATTAAGAACACGGCCCTTGCCTTTCTGAGTTTGGCATATTTCACTTGATATAATGCTCAAGTTCCATCCATTTTCCTGCATAGGACATAATTCCCTTCTTCTTTATGACTGAATAAAACAGTTGTGTGTATATGCCACATTTTCTTTATCCATTCATCCATTAACACCTAGGCTTGTTTCATAAATTGGCTATTGTGAATTGCGCTGTTCTAAATAAGAGTACACGTTATCCCTAAATATACTGACTTTAATTCTTTAGGATAAATACCAAGGAGTGGTATGACTGGGTCATGTGACGGTTCCATTCCTAGTCTTTTGAGGAACCTCCATACAATTACAGGGACTTTTAAATGGACAGTATGGCCAGATGGAGCTCACTTATTCAGTACCAAATTCAGGTCAAGTTTAAGGGCCAGAAAGTCCTATCCTTGAGAAGGAAAATTACAAAGAATAATTTGTCTGTATTCATAGTATAATATTTCATACCTGATAATAGAGTTGTTTTAAGAGTTAAAAAAAAAAAGTAATGAGTACTTGCAAAGAGCTTGGTATCTGAAACATTTAGACCACCAGCAAATTGTCATCATTGGGGTGGGACAGGGGCCATGATGGGCACCTTGCCATATCAATACATAGAGCTCTTCCTTAGCCTTTAAATGTCTATATATTATACCATTATAAGAATGTTTCATGATTTTTTTATTCATTTGTATTTTCTGAATTTTTAAATGTCACAAAAGTAATAATGTATCTTTTAAAATTGGTGCTTGTTTGTCCCACCAAATCATATGTAATAAAACCACAGCCATAACTGTGCTGCTGTAAAAAGAAAATTGTGGGGTTTTGTTGTTGTTTGTTTGTTTGTTTTTTTAATTATATGAGACCACCAGAGAACTTTGCTGGACTTCCATAGCCCTAAGTTATAGCTAGAGAAATACAACTTCTCTCCATAAAAATATTTTTTCTCTTTGCATGTTTATTACAAAAACATCAGAAATTATGAAGCCTCAGAGAAGAGGTAAGAAAAGTAATTTGCACCCCACAATTACTCTAATATTTTAGTATATATCATTCCAATATAGTTTTCTGAATATTCCTATTTGTTCATATAACTATTAATTTCCACTACCTTTCCCCTAAGTTCTCTCTGCTCTCAATGTTTATTGTCCCCAGTGGTACTACCACTGGTCCATTTACTCAGGACAGTATCAGAATCATGTTTGATTCTTCTCTTTCATATTCCACGTTCAATCCATTGCCAAATCTTGACATTCCCACTTTCAATATATTTCCAAAATCTCAGTACTTTCAAGGCCACTGCCTGGGGCCAGGTCTCCAACTTCTCTTGCCTTCAAACTGACCTCCCAACATCTGCCCTTACCTCCTTATTTCCAAGGTCAATTCTCGCCCCCTCCTAGTTCTGGGAATTGAATCCAGGGCCTTGCACATGCTAAACAATCACTCTACCACTGAGCTATAGCCTAGTCCTGCCTAGTCAATTCTTAAATCATTAGCCAGAGTGATCTTTTTAAAGAGTTTCATCACAACATACCCCTGTTCAAAATCTTTTAGTAACTTCCCATCATGTCAAAACAAAACCCCAAGACTTTCCCAGGGCCTACAAAGCCCTGCCCCTGCAATACTATCTCCTTACTATTACCCATTCCCACTGGGACACAGGAGAGCAGGGCCCCACAGGAGGTTACTCATCCCTCTGTCAGGAAGTCTGCTCCGAAGATGGCATATGACTCGTTTTCATGCGGGTCTCTGCATATTTACTTATTTATTTATATTTTTTTGGTGTGTGGGCAGATAACTTCATGAGAGCAGAGGCTTTATTGACTTTGTTTGCTGCTGTGCCTCCAGGTTCTAGTACAATGTCTGTCCCCTAAAACCCAGGCACCACAGTTGAGACAGACAGGGGGAATTACAATAGCAGATATAAAGCTACAGCTATGATAAGTGTGTGCATGGGGCAAGGCAGACTGGGTTATGTAGAGGTCGTGTCCACCAAATCTGAATGGCCTGTACAAACCAACAGTCGTTTCTCACAATGCATGCACATCATGTGTCAGTGGGGGCAGGAAGTGGTCTCTGCCCAGGTCACCTTCACTCAGTGATAAGTGAAGGAGTCTCTCCCATAAGACAGTTTGCAGTTCAGGTGCAGGGGGAAGAGTCTTAAAGGTTTTCTTAAAGGTTTCTACAACAAACAGATACTTGTCGTTTCTGCTCCTGTTTCATAGACCAGAACAAGGTATGTGACCACATAACTTTAGGAAGCAAGGAAGCATGATCCAGTCATGTGCCTGGAAGAATAATCAAGTGTACAGGGTGGAACAGCTGAGATGGTATGATCAGGGGCTGGACACAGCTTTGCTAGCCAGATCCCTGGATCTTCTTTTGAGTCCCACTCACACATCAGCAGTGTTGCTGGCTAGCGATTGATTCCAGCCTTGGCCTGGCTGGGACTCGTGGATGCCTGTGGCCTCCCTGACCTGCAGCAGCCCCAGAGCAGGGCATTCAGAAACAAGGGTCAGTCAAGCAGGAGCAAACATAAGCACAAACAAGAGTGGAACTGGCCCTTGAGTGCTCAGACCTACCAAAGTCCAGGTCATCCTTATGGAATGCTCAAGGCCACAAGTTACTGAGCCATTGAGGAGAATGACCTAACTATGGGATGGGGATTTGCATCAAAGAATTCCTTCACCCCTGACTCTGCCTAGTCCTGTTTTTGCCATGTGCTAGGGAACAGGATGACTTATAAATGAGTGCTCCCCAAATTGTGGGATTAACCCAGGGGAAAGAGTTCCACTGAGCCTATAAGGGAAAGTGGCAGGTCAGACATTGGCAAATTCCATTTTCGGTTTTTGAATTAGGAAGAATTTCAAACATACTCAACAGTCCAGATTAGTACAGTGAACCCCCATATACCTGGTACTGGGTATTTCCCCTATATGCAGAATATAGTAGCAGTCCTGGTCACCACTGCCCACAACCTATCTCCTGTGTTATTTGGGGACAAATAGTGATTGGGTTATTTCTGTAAGCATTTTAGAATTTATTTCTCCAGGACAAGGGCTCCTTAAAATATAATCACAAGGGGCTGGGATTGTGGCTCAGTGGTAGAGCACTCGCCTAGCATGGGTGGGACCCGGGTTCAAGCCTCAGCACCATATAAAAATAAAGGCATTGTGTTGTGTCCATCTACACCTAAAAAAAATAATATTTTAAAATATAATCACAAAATATCATACCTAAAAAATTTATCAATAATTTCTTAATGTGACTAAATTTCTAGCAACTGTCTTTTAAAAAGTACCTTTGTGAACTTTGAAAAAGTCCACAGAGCCTGAAAACATAAGAAAATATATAACAATTAGTTTATTAATATTACAATTTGTGAGAGACTGATATTGCTTCCAGAGTTTAGGCTACCCTGTAGTGTCAAGATAGATTAGTGTCGATCACTGTCTATTCAGAAAATGTCTGTCTCAGATATGGTGACTCTAAGAACATTAGAGATTCAAGCCCTATGTGGGGTCAGAGAAGGCTTTCCTGAGGAAGCATGTTTGAGCTGGTATCTGAAAGATGTGTCCCTGAAAAAGAAGAAAGATGTTTCAGGAAGAGGGAACTTCTTGGACAATGGACTTGCGATAACAGAGAGAAGAAATCAAGAGAATCAAGGGGGAGAATAGTTGGAGACTGAGTAAGATAGGAAGGAACAACGTTCTGCATTATGTGTGTGTTTGTGTGTGTGTATGTATAGTATGTCTACACATATTATTTTTGTAAAGCATGTATCAAACCCAAATTGTCTAATAATTAAAAAATTAATACAATAGCATAAACAACTTTCCTTGTCATTATGAACTCTAGTACAGGTTAATTTTAATGATAGTATATAACACCATTATACAGTCAAGTACAACTCATTTAAGCAATCTCCTATTATCTAACTTTGAAATGGCTTCTTTTTTTTTTAACTGAAGTGAATAACACTAAAGAGAAGACCTTTGTAATTCAATCTTTGAATTCCTCCACCACTGTTTGATTTCAATAAATTACTTAAAGCACAATTTCTGGGTAAATGGGTGTGCACATTTTTAAATCTCTTTATTTCTTTTCCATGAATTGACAAATCATCCTCAGAAAAACTTTTGCTGTTCTGTCCTCACATACAAGCACGGCTTTACTTTCAACATTATGACATGTAAAAATCATTTGAGTTCACTGTTTTCTATTACAATTCATTATACTGGAGACAAGGGAAAGAGTTGGAAGGAAAGCAATCTGTAAGCACGCAGGGATATTTCATTGAGACAAAACAGCAAAACTCATCTATCAGGCAATAGTTTCCAGTAAGTACCCATCACTGCATCCACAGTATAGATCTCTCTGGCAGCAAACATTTAGGGGCCATATAATTCAGGAGTCATTGTCGAAACAGATCAATGGGTCCTTCACATGATAAGAAGCTTTCACCCACAATTGAGAGCTGGGGAGTCTGTGCTCTCTTGACTGAGCAACCAGGACTGTGAATGGCAAATCACCATTCAGCTCTTGCTGGGAGGCAGCACTTTCTGTTCCAAGCCCAGCCCCAAAGCAGCGGAAAGGGAAGCAGTGTGGCTTTGTGGTTTGATCAGAGGACTGGGCCATTAGAACTTCAAGTTCTCTTTTGGGCTCTTCCAATGACTTCTCCTATGGCCTTAATACTGTCTGCCTCCTTTTTCTTAAGAGTAAAATGGAACAGCAAAGCTAGCTTCTTCCACATAAAAAAAAAAAAAAATGCATCCAAGTGCTTGAAGATCTTTAACACATCTGGACATCCACAAAGGAAATTTTACTGCTCAAGAAAATTAATTTTTTTAAAACCACTATTGTGTTTATCATTTTTTGTTTGTTTGTGGTGCTGGGAATTGAACCCAGGGCCTTGAGCCTACAAGGCAAGCACTCTACCATCTGAACTATATCCCCAGCCCTATCATTTTGTTGTTATCACTTACTTCAGAAAAATCTAGATTTAACGGTCATGTAAAGAGGGATATCAAAATGAAGGCACTAAATGGGAAATAAGAAATGTGGTTACTTGTTTTTTCTTTGTCTCAAAATGAACAAGTAAAACAAAATAATATTGACGTATGATATTCGTTGAAAGTATGAAGACAATATAGAAGAAATATTTATAATTATGGGAAAAGACAACATTGTTGAATGAAAAAGATAAAGAGAGCAATGTGATCAGTACATTTCCTTTTTAAAAAATTGTGAGCACGTCTATGTAATGCATTATACATAGGGGAAAATCTAGAGGAAGACATGTAAAAATTATCAAATGGTTGTCTGTGGATTTTCATTTTTGTTTCTTTTTTGTCTGTTTCTGATTTTTCTGCAGTGAACATAAATTACTTGAGTGCTAAAATTATTTTAAAGTAATTGATTAATATTTTAGAGGACAATGATCTTTGAGAAACCTAAATAGAGAATAAACCAGGAAGCTATTATAGAAAAAATGAGAGAGAGAAGACATGATCCAAAATTAAGTTGTACATACAAAATATTTCTTTTCATTGGAAAGAAGTAAGTGAATCAAGAGGAGCAGACATACTCAGGAACCTGATTAGGAATAGTTATTGACTTTGTATAACCTCTTAGAAATTCTGTCTTTGTTGTTACAGATCAGATTCCCCTTCTCTGCAGATGATGCAGATTTCAGTTCCAATCACAGAATTGATTGATGGTGAGGTGGAACACCTAAACACCCATATTTCCTCATATTCTAAACAGCAGTCACCAACCTAACACTTTGCACCAGGAAGTCTCACATTGTAAGTCCTAGGGACTCTCAAACCACAACACCTATATCCGCACACATCAAATACAAGCCTGTCATACTAAGCAACGTAGAGCCGAGTGCATCTTGATCCTTGACTTTGGCCTCAACACGTGGTGGTTCTTCTGATAAAGTGGTTGCTTGGACCACTTTTGGGGAGCAGTCAAATGAAATCCTAAAAGAGAATGGACATTTTTTTTAATCTGAACACCAGCTATTCTCCCTTCTACACCCCAGCTTTGCTTTGGAGAACCTTTGTGAGTAGATACAACTTTGGTAGGATTGTCAATGGGAAATCGTACCCTCCTCTGGCTAATGGGTTGACATAGTCCAGGCCTGTGGTCTCTACATGGAAACAGCTTCAAGTGGACTGACAGGGATTGTAGCAGCTCATTCTCATCAATGGAAACACTGAAGCATAGTCCCCCTCATTGCTACGACCTCAGACCTACCTGCTTCCTGCTATTCCTTGAGATTTTCAGCCTTTCTTCAATTCTGTAATCTACTTTGTATTGCCAGTAAATTCTTTTTTATTAGTCAAATTTGGTCTCTACTACTCACAATCAAGTAACCCCAAGAGATTCCAAATCCCCATTCATGGGCACTTTCACATCCCAGTCCTGGATTTACTATTAACTCACAAGATAATACCAGGCTCTACGTGTACATAGAAAATGTGTGCCTGGAGTTGGGTGGCAAGAGGTCCAAAAATATCTATTGCTCCCTGAAAATGAAATGAATGCAAACCAACACATGTATCATAATGCTATGCTCTGAAAAATCGCACTTTTTTATTTTCAGTGCCAGGAATCACATGGTAGGGAAGGGCTCTACCCCTGAGCTATATCCCCAGTCTGAAATAGAACTTTTGAGATTGAGGTAAGTCTCCACCACTACAATCAGGCAGAAGAAGAAAACTATTCTGAAGTATAACTAATGTAAAATAAGCTAGAATCCTGAAAATCTCACCTCAAAGTAATAATGATGTAAGAGCAAAAGTCTTAGTGACCCCAAAGTAAAGCATTTTGAAAAGTGACAAGATAATAATTTTTAAAAAGGATAAAAATATGCCACAATACAGTCAAACTGCTCAAATGGAGCTGGTCTTTAGGATGTAATTATGAAGCTGATGACTTCAGGAATTTCTAAATGACATCACTGTTCAAGAAAGGAGATGGCATTATTTTTCAATTCTTTCTTTCTTTGCCCAAATTCCCAGAAGACAGTCTGGCTGATTCTGACCACAAATGATTGCTTCCCCCAATTATCAGATGCCTACCTACGGTTCAATCCCCAGAGGCCACACTTGAATGTGTAATATTAAAAAAAAAAAATGGTGCAAAGGCCCAGCTCTGGGAGAGGAGAAGATAGTCATAAGAGGTGAAGAACAGAAGTGCATGCTGCAGCAGGGTAATTTTAGAACAAGAAAGGGGATTAGAGAGGATTCCCAGTTTCAGACTAAGGCTTCAACTACTAGGCGATATTGTCACTTATAATATAGGATTTATGATAGAGAGGGTCAGGTGAGTAATTGCCAAAGCTGCCAGCAACAGAGCACTGTGGCAGAGTTAGAATACAGTTAGAGGATTATTCTATTAGTAAACATAGAGCATCTATTCACAGCATAAGTTTCAGTGAAGGAACATATATTATGTGATGGCAGATGTAGCATAGATTTTGGAGTCAGGCTCCCCGGGTTCAATTGTGACTTAACCGTGTATTTCTGGTTTCATAGAAGCTCTGCTGTGTTACCTTGTGTGTTACCACCAGGTATAAATGAAATCGCTGACACAAAAGGACTCGTTGCAGTGCCTGGCATTTTATTATCATGAAATATAAAAAACTTTGCTGTGGTTTTAGCTGCAAAACAGCATATGGACAAAATCATTTCTCTCTCTGCCTGATTCCAGTTCTCCATCTCATCATAAACTCATAATCTTGTATCAACCTTTTGCAAAAGAAATCGATGTGATCTCTGGAATAATTCTTTATTACGATACCCTCTTAGAATAAAGTAGAATGAAAAAAAAAAAACAGAAGTCCCTATTTCATCACCTAAGCATTGGTAGTAGTTATTTTCAAGTGATGAGGGGAAAGGAAGGGCATTTCTCATTAACTCCTGGCTCACAGAGTGAATGTTAACACCGACTCCCACCTTTCACCCCCTGCTCACACCCCCTGCTCACAACCCCCCCCCCAGCTGCCTTCATCCTTCCTGTTAGCATCTCCCTAGCACTGTCCCAGCTTCTGTGATGTACCCTCCTAGGACTATCTTCAATAGAGGGAAAAAATACACATTTTATTGATTTCATTTCATATACATTTATGCTGTTGGTTGGCTGCTTTTATGTTACATCCAACCTTCAGAATTCAGGTTGAATATGTCATGTCATGATGTGCAGGAGGCTTCCCAGAGTCCAAAAGAGACTGAGGCCTGCAGAGAGAGCGCCCCTGGACTTTAATGGGAGCTGAGTACATTCAAAGGAAGAATTTTGCTTTCAGTGTATTTAACACTGCTTGCCTGGAGTTCTGTCTCCACAGGGGCTAACATCTGTGTAAAGACAGCAGGGAGAGGAGCTCCTGACCTAGGCCCTGCTGAGAACAAAGCCAGGACACCTGAGAATTAAAGGGCTCCCATTCTTCAAAGTATTGCTTATCATTCCCCTGAATATCTAGACACTTTTAGTGCCTCTGCATGCATCACTAAACAATTTGTACACAGCATCGTTGTGCGAGTTTATAAACTTGATATAAATGGTATTGTACTGGATGTCTCCGATGATTCTAAATTCATTTGCTCTTTTTGATAAACATTATGTTTTTGAGATTTATCCGCATGGCTCTGGTTTATTTATTTTAATAGCTGTAAAGCATTTCATTGTTCATAGTGTTTTATTTCTTAGGCAAATGATGGATACTTTGGGTGTTTGTTATATTCTTTACTAAACTTTATAAGAAGTCTGAAATAGCAATTTAAAAAATAAAGTGAGTACTATCCTTTGGATTTTCCTGAATGACATAAGGCTTCTTGCTGTAACACTCAGCTGCCCTGGTAGGTAGCACAGCTACTCATGCTTCCACATTCCCAGCTCTGCAAGCTTGAGCTCAGCAAGCAATAATTTTGTAATAATATCTAGTGTATTTGTTGAACATTTATGCTAAGGCCAGGCACTGTGCCCAGTGCTTTGACAGGGTGATCTCATTTAATCCCCGTAACAATCCTACAGGGAGAAGAGTATCATTATTACCCTGCATTTATAATTTAGCAAACTGGGGCTCAGAAATTTAGTAACATGGCCAGTATCTCACAACTAGGAACATGCAGACTCATGATTTAAAAGAAAGTCTCCAGGATTTGTAGTCTCACCACCATGTCATTGTTTGAATAGTTGGGAGAGGGAGTCATGCCCGCAGCTTGGTATGGACACACTCAGTTTGCCTCACCCAGACACCAGTGGTAGGATGGGAGGATATAAGGAGCACTGGGATTGTAGTTCTCACCCAAACCCTTGTAAAGGAAACCTACTTTAAGGTTGTTTGACCTATATATTAAAATAGTTCAAAGGACTAGACACACCCATGTCCACCTCCACCCCACTGAAGGCAGGCAGAAATTGCCCCATCTCTTTTTCCATGCAAGGCTCACCAAAGCTGGGAACTTACTTCAGGGTCTGGCCCAGGTTCTTTGAAGCAGGGGCTTTAGGCTTTTGAAATTTTTCTCCAAAGAAGATTTTATTTGCCAAGTGTGGCGATGCACACCTGCAATCCCAGCAGCTTGGGAGTTCAAAACCAGCCTCAGCAAAAGCAAGGTGCTAAGCAACTCAGTGAGACCCTGTCTCTAAATAAAATACAAAATAGAGCTGGAGATGTGAATCAGTTGTCGAGTGCCCCTGAGTTCAATCCCTGGTATCCCCCCAAAAAGATTATACTTAAAATCATTTGCATTCTTTTTTTATATTTTTCTCTTTTGGTACTGGGGATTGAAACTAGAGGTGTGTTACACTGAACTACCTCTCCAGCCCTCTTTATTTCATTTATTTATTTATTTATAAAGAGAGAGAGAAAATTTTTAAATATATTTTTTTAGTTTTCGGTGAACACATCTGCTGAGGATCGAACCCAGGGCTCTGCGCATGCCAGGCGAGCGCATTACCACTTGAGCCACATCCCCAGACCCTTCTTTATTTTTATTTTGAGACAGGGACTCACTAAGTTGCTGAGGCTGGCCTTGAACTTGTGATCCTCCTGCCTCAACCTCCCCAATCTCTGGGATTACAAGTTTGCACCACCATGCTTTCTCATTTTCTTTTTTCTTTTTGAGAGAGAGAGAGAGAGAGAGAGAGAGAGAGAGAGAGAGAGAGAGAGAGAATTTTAATATTTATTTAATATTTATTACCACAACATCTTTGTTTGTATGTGGTGCTGAGGATCGAACCCGGGCCACACACATGCCAGACGAGCACGCTACCTCTTGAGCCACATCCCCAGCCCTCTCATTTTCATTCTTCTTTTTCCTTTAACCATTCTTCCTTCTCTTCTTCCTCTTCTTTAAATGCCAAAAGCATTTACATTATTTAATGTGAAAATTTAAATATGCCAATTTCATAGTTCTGTTTTGACATTTTTAATTTTGTAATATATTAAGAGTTTTTAAAATATAGATGTGGCCTGGACCTCTGAGAAGCCTTGCTTTGGCTCTGGGGAGTGGGAAAGGCCCTAGGATCTCGGAGATCTTTCCCTGGGTGCAGGGAACTCCCTTGGGTGCCCTGGAGAACCCTCAAGTTTTCACAATAGCTAAACAACACAAAAACTCTTGGATGATTCTGAATTCACTATCTGTAGACCTAATAAAAGGTAACATGAAAGATATGAGTGTTCCTGTTTGTTTCTTTGTTTATTTTATCATGTGTTAAATCCAAATTAACCCTGGCTGTGGATTAGTAACTATCTGGAATTGCTCTTGCAGAGCCAGCCTTGCAGGTGACACCTCTCCCCAAAACCTGTGCCAATGTCCCTGCAACTATTAAACCCATTCTGCAGCTACACTACCAAAATCCAAGCCAGGGGGTGAAAACAGAAAGAAATTTGATGCCTCTGAAAATTCAGCATTTTCTTCATCAATCAGACAAGACTGCTTCTAGCCTGGGATCTGATCCACAGTTGTAATAATTCCAAACATTTCTGAGAAGGGCTGCTGCTCCTTTTAAAAAACTGCTGTAACTTCAGCCACTTGTGACAAAACCTGGGTGAATTATGAGACAATTTCATGCTGGTTTGCAGAGTGATTAAAACAAGTGGCCTTGAATGATAGCATATGTTATAAAGAGATGGAGCCTTTTGGTTATAAAAGATGTATCAATCAGGGGAAAGCAAATACAAATTAAAGTTTGATGAGCAATTGGATATTAATTGGTACTAACTCTGCTTTTTATGTCACTTTGATGTGGAGTGGATCATAAACATGGTAAGCGATACTAATAATGTATATTCACTTCAATACAACTTTATGGCTCCATTTATTAAAGAAACCAATATTGAGATTGAGTTGCGAGTGCTCTTTTCCTATTGTACCTTCACCTAACTCCTGCCATGCCGGCTCTTGGCCACCGCCTGCGGGGTCCACTGCAGTTCGTTAGACACACAAGAGTCATTGCCTGGTGTTTCCTTTCTGCATCAATTCTAAATTACAGTGGGAACCAACTGAACAGCAAACTGGGACTTTATGCTTTTTTTCTGAGGTTTTTTTTTTTTTCACAAGTTTGTCTGCTCTTCTAAAATTCAAACAGAAATCACAAAGGAAGGAATTCAACCTGACATCAAGGAGACACTAAATAAACACTGCAGTATAGTCCTATAAAGAGCCATATGTTCTATGTCAAATATAACTCAACATATTTTATTTCAAATATAAAAATGACTTTTTCCAATCATAAAAAGGCAAAGATGATACATGATTACTGGTAAAAGAGAAAAATAAAAACTATTCTTTTAAAAAATTAAAATGAGAGGTTACTGGATAAAGTTTCTTAATGTCATTTTCTCCTTTAACAATTCCTTTGCTTAATTTTCCAAATTTCATATACCTGGATTCCTAGCCCAATTCTGCTATTTCTTCTCTGTGTGATTCTATGCAAGCTACTTAATCCCTTTGTGTTTTAAAACTTTCCTATCTGTAAAATGGGCATACATTTTACATACCTTAAAATTATTATAAAAATACAAAAAAATTATAATAAATTATCATAAAACTACATGATACATTTTTAAAAACATCCTTTAAAACTACTTAACACTCATGAAAATAGAAGGAATACCAATACAGCAGAGAAAGGAAGCCAGGGAGAAGGGAAAGGGGATGTTCTGGGGAATAAAATTGACCAAATCACACTGTTATATTATGTGCATGTACAGATATGTAACAACGAATCCCACTGTTTTGGATAATCATAATGTACCAATAAAAAGGTGGAAATCCTATTTAATACTTAGCACTATGCTTGACCTGTTCTAAACAGTTAACTATTTTTATTATGACAATATTATTTATAATCAGTGTAGTCTATTCCATTATATTGCCATCCCATAATTTATTTAATCAATCTGCTGTTGCTGGTCTTTCTGGTTGACACTAACATTTCTCATTAATACATGGCATTGTTATCTTGGGGGTAACAGACCTTTGGGAGCCAGCAGGTCTAAGAAGACTTCCAAGAATACTGCTCAGTCTGTCCCACAATGGCTGCCATTACTTAGAATTTAGCACAGCCACTTGGGACTTACACACTGGTCCTGCATTTGAGGCACACACTTCTGTATAATCAATGTAACTTACTAGTTTTTTTGTTTTGTTTTTAAACAAACACCAACTTGCCTTTGATGAGTGAAGTGTAGCCCTTCTTGCAGGGAGGCTGAGTAATTTCTCCAGATTCTAAGAAGACCAAGGGGATGCATTGCTTATACTAGGGGTGAGATTTGCCTGCCCTGAGTGTCAGAACCAGGCCAACGCTAATGTGTCCTTCTTTTCATAGAAGGAAATCAACTATTAATCAGGAGAAAGCCCTCAGGGAAGTATTTTACTGGGCTATTTGTCTCAGAACCTGTATTTTTATTACCTACTCATTAATTGCACCAGCTTATTTATACTAGATATATATTAATAAATAGCAGGATAGGAAATAAACACTAAACTGGGACAGGGTTCTGTGTGTATGTATCAGCTCAGAGGAGACCCCCACCACCACCACAGCTGTCAGGCAAAAAAAAAAAAAAAAAAAGGGCTGTTTTACAAAGAAAAGGGAGACAGGGGGCTGGGGTTGTGGCTCAGTGGTAGAGTGCTCGCCTAGCATGCATGAGGCACCAGGTTCAATCCTCAGCACCACATAAATGTAAAATAAAGATATTGTGCCCACCTAAAACTTAAGAATAAATATTAAAAAAAAAAAAAAGAAAAAGAAAAGGGAGACAGGAGGTCAAGGGCAGGCCTACGAGGGATCCTTGGGTTTTGGATCTGTTTGATTAAAAGGCAGGCTTGTGTGGAAAATTAAAGAAACAGATTGATAAACAGACACTTTTGATGCAAGGCCCTAAGCAAACAAAAGACATGATGCATCTCAGTAAAACAGGCTTTCTCTTATTGTCACTGATGGACGCCAGTGTCATAATTTTCCCTTAAAAGTAAATGGCCTATTTTCAAAATAGGCAGAGTCCCTGCTCCTTATATCTGGTCTTAATTCAAGAAATATATCTAACCGTAGTCTAACAAGAGTCAGTTTCAGAAGAAATTAATGAGGAACATCCATTAAATATTTATGCTCTGAAAGAGTAGGTTCACTAATGTTTCTTCTAATCACCAAAGCTAAACAGATGTATCTTCATGAAGACACTTTTGAAGAATAGAATAAGCATAAAAGAGGCACAAATAGAAAAAAAAATGTGTATATATAGTGATGACAGGAACTAATAATAGTGAATGCATCACTGCCCCAAGACAATATTTGTTTAAACTGGAACGCACAATAAAATTGTCAGAGCGAGTTCTCTTCGTGTTTTCCAATATTTAAATATTATATTAAGCAATAATAATAATAGGAGTTAAATTTATGGGAGCTAAAACTAATGCTAGGAATGAAAAGAGTTAGATGCCTACTCTTTTAAGCAGCATTTGGAAATTTCTATAACTATTCTAAAAGCAGCCTTGTTTATGGTTAAGTTACCAGCCTCGTTCCTGGTAACTTTTTAAATTTTAAAGTCATCCTAGGCAAATCTGAAATGATCCAAAACCTCATTTTTGCTTTTATATAAATTTGGCCAGAATAAAACCTGTTGGTTCCTTTTTTTTTTTTAAGTTTGTGAAGATGGTGTAAAACAGCCTCCCTGTCACACTCTGATCTGGGATACGGAGTGGGAAGGTGGGGCCATTCGTGAGAGCTGGGCCGTGTGCATTGAAACATTGGCCTTATCACTCACTAGCTTTGTGATTTGGGCAGGTTAACTTCTCAGCCCTTTGAGCTCCTCATTGGCAAAATGGAACAATACAAGTACCCACCTCAAGAAGTTATAAAATGAGTTCTTAGGACAGCTTAGAATATGTGCTCAGTTTTTGTGAGTTATTATCACTGTCAAGATCAGCTTACTGTGGTCAATGGACAAGAATGACAGTGGTGGGTATTTTACCCAGAATTCAGCCTTTGTACAGTTAAAGCTTTCACCACGTGTTGCTAGCACAGGCTCCACCTTACCTCCTTGCATATTCTCCGTCCCAGTGACACGTCCCACAATTCTTTGAGTGGAGCATAATTCCCCTTCATGTGCTAGGGAAGATCTACAAAAGGTGAGTATTGACATGGTGACCAGGATGGGGTCGTAGGAGACATGATTTGCTAACCTTTTTCCAGTGCTCATCTCTTACCCATGCTGGAGACTGTGAATTCGAGTCCTTCAATGACATTGGTAGCACTCAGATTTTATATGCAAAATGTCACAGTGACTGTGTCCTTAACCCTCTTTGGGAACATAACCCATATTCTGCTTGCTGAATTATATGTCATCAATATATGGAATGATTTTAGAAAGTACTTTCCATGCTACATAACTAAATCACTCAGGGAAGTTTACTATATAATTTTTTTCACATACATACATGCCTATGTTTATACTTAGCACACATGGTTTATATTGACAGTATATGTGTATGCACTCAAACTCCTCTTTTAGGACTATCGAATTAGAATCTTCAGAGCTGGGGTCCAGTAACCAGCATTTTTTTAAATATTCCCTAGGAACCCACTGGTGTGCAATCAGAGTTCAGAGTTGCTATTCAAAGACAGTGATTCTCAACATCTTGTGCAAGGTACATTTTCTCTGAAGAGTGTCAACATTTACGAAAAATCCACTGTCGGAAATTAGGGTAGATCTGAGGTTATCCCCTACAATGAAGTCACTCTCTCCTTTGCATTCTCTAATGCTTTCTTGCATGGAGAGGAGAGGGAATTATATTGCTAGTGCATAAACTGGCATCTTGTGTAATCTCTGCAGTATTCTTTGGTGAGTGAGTGCCACTGATGGGCCGTTAATAAAAGTGTTGAAATACTGCTTAACTTGCCTGAAAAAAAAATTGAGTGGATTCAATAGCTAGTCATGACAGCATACTGCTCATGAGCATAGACAGTCCACATCAAGTGGGGCAGGGCAGAACCCTATCTACCTAGGACAGACCAACAGCATATTCTGCTGTGGCCTGGAATGACTATCTCATCTTTCAAGCAAGGACCTCTGTATGACACAGTCTACCATCAAACTCTTCCTAAGGCCCCTCTATGATTTCCTCCCCATTTCTGTTCAACTGATGGCCACAGCTGAGGATTCACTGGAAATCCTAGAGGAAATTGAGACCTGACATAATATAAGAATGGTAGATTGCTTTAGTGTTCACCCTTCCACTGCTTTCCATCCACCCCTGTCACATATCCTTTAGCATCAATGATTCTTGAAGCAGATGCTAGGTTGTGAAATTAAAATAGAAATACCACAAAGAGAAGACAGCCTATTACCTAAAACCAAGCTCTCTGGAAGTAGTGCATTAGCTCATTTATCCAAATGTGGGGAAAACACACAGGGGCTGTGCAAAGCATTCATGCCATTAGCTGAACTAACAAAACAGAAGTGAGTGTGCAACCAAAGCTTTCTCTGTTACTTCTAGGTTTTTATTAGACAACACAAACTACAGGCCATGCAACTGACACTGTTTTCTGTACACAGACCTACTGAATTCCAAGAACTGCTCCAGTGTCAGGCAACTTTATATGTAGTTCTTCCTACCCACATGCTTCACATTTCTATTTCCCTCTCCATACATTTCTAGCCTGCAGGACATACTTAGTTGCTGGGTAGTCAGTAAAAGTACATAGCTCTCACATGGCAAAATGCAATTAATCTGAAATAGAATCACAAGCACTTTGTAAGCCATAAAAATTAAAAAAAAAAAACAATGAAGAGATCATATTTTAATGACCACCCCAATGCTGATATTTATGGGTTTTGTGCCCCATTGCAGCAAAACTTTCTAACATGTTATGCAGATATTTAAAAAAATCACAATTTTCAAGCCACATTTTCAACTGATCCTCACCAACTTCAGCTCAGGAATTTTTACTCTAGGATAAATATTACCTTTAAGAAGAAATATCTAGAATTGCATTCATTACTGAAATATCTGCAGTGTCTTAAAATAACAGTTAAATCAGATAGTAGGAAAAGAATGAAATTTTAAAAATTATTTTAGAGTTTCTCTTTTTAGTGTTGCCAGCTTCTGATTGCTCAGAAGATAGAGATAATTCTTATAAAAATCTGAGCTACCAAGGTTATGCAGAATCAGCATGCATGGGGGGGGGGAAATGGCAAGGATCTACCTGTCCTCTGTGCTTATCATATAATGTAGTATGCCCTTAAAACAAATGTGCAGATGACACTCATTTGTTCCTGTCATAATGCAGTGGTGAAAAGTTTTTCATAAATTCTCTAAGTTGCTTTATGGTATAACTACTAATGCATGGAGTGGCAATAGCAAATAGTCTTTTCTTGCATGAAAGCCCCAAACTCACATGCAGTTTGTCATCCTGCAGTGGAAAGTACTATAACCATGTAAAGGTTTGAACAAATACATAGTCCTTGAGTTTGTTGTATCAGTTATAAGAGAGGCTTGTTCTGCAGATGCTTACCTTTTGGGGTTACAGTATAGTGTTAAAACTCAATCTACAGGTAATATTATTGGCAGAAAAAGTCCCTTCATCTAATGTTCCAGATCTAGTTCGGATAAAGCCATTATCAAAAATTTCACACCTGCTATCCCTGGTTTTGCTTTTAAATTCGAAGTGCAACTCCACCTCTGGCTTCTGGGTAGTCACATTAAGTTAATCACTCCAATTATAAGAAAGAATAAAGCAGAAAACAAAGAAGAGGGTCTCCCTGTCAATTGAGCATAGTGCCCCCGGTTTATCCCTGAGGGAATCATGTTTCACAACCTCTTTCTTCCTTCTTCCTACAGAAGAATCCTTTGCCACAAGAAATTGGTTTTAAAAAAAAAAAGACTCAAGAGTTTTCTAAATAGAGAGCCATAATGTCCTAAGGAAGTATAAAATAGAGAAATAAAAATAGTCCCACAAAAGAACAAGACTCCCTTGGGTCACATTGAATGGACTGACTGATTTTCATCAGTAGTGGGGATTGAACCCAGAAGAACTTTACCATTGAGCTACATGCCCAATCCTATTTCATTTATTTATTATTAATTAAATTTTTTATTGAGATTAAACCCAGGAGAGCTTTCCCACTGAGCTATATCTCCAGTCCTTTTTATTTTAATTTTGAGACAGGTTCTCACTAAGTTGCTAAGGGTCTCACTAAATTGCTGAGGCTGGCCTTGAACATGTCATCCTCCTGCTTCAACTTCCCGAATTACAAATGGAATTACAGATGTAGGCCATTGCCTGGTGAAATGATGATTCTTTGCTGTGCGTGCCTCCTTCCTTGTCGTCACTTTTTATACACCTCTATTAAAATGACCAGGAAGCCAAGAACAGTGGCATTCCCTTGTAATTCCAGTGACTAGGTAGGCAGAGGCAGGAAGATCACAAGTTAGAGATCAGTCTAGGCAACTTATGGAGATTCTGTCTCAAAAAATAAAAAGGACTGACAATGTAGCTCACTGATACAGCGCCCCTGGGTTCTATCTCCAGTACATTTCAAGACGTAATGTGTGGAATATTTTCATGTGTTTAAAACATTTTATATTATGGATTGTACAATAAATCATTTGCTTAATGGTTATGATAGAACCCACTAAAAATAAAAAGTTTGTTTTAATAACATGTTTTTTTTCCAGAATATCATTGAGATGATAATTTTATAAAGTTGTGGGATGGCAAAAATGACAGCTTGCTTCTTTTTAAGTACTTTTCTACCTTTTTTACCCAGAAACAAAGTTCAAGAATGAGTTGTGCAGTTATTTCAGAGTTTGTACTAAAAACATATCTTATTCAACAGCTATTCTATTGTCTACCAAAAAAATCTATTCTCTATATAAAATAATATCAATTTTTCTATTATAATTATCCTTTGATCGAAAACTAAAGCACAATTCCTTTTTATATGCAAGTATATACACCTCACAGAATTAAGGCAAAGAAAAAAACTCTTTTTTACATAACTAAAAGATTCACTCTAAAGGATTCATCAGACTGGAGCAGATCATGACACCCAATAGAACAACCAGTAAGGATCTTTTGAGGTATGACTGTTAAATGCATCAAAGAGCAAAAGACTGGGGAAATATCTATGTTTCTATGTGATATTAAAAAAAAACTGGTAGGAATTCTATTTAACATAGTTCTTGAAACACTATCCAGAGCAATTAGATAGACAAAAGAAATTAAAGGGATACGGACAGGAAAAGAAGAATTCAAATTATCACTATTTGCCAACAATATGATTCTATACACAAAAGACCCAAAAAAATTCCAACAGAAAACTTCTAGAACTAATAAATGAATCCAGCAGAGTAGCAAGATAAAAACTCAACATCCATAAATCAAAGGCATTTCTGTTTATCAGAGACAAATCCTCTGAAAGGAAAACTACTCCATTTACATTTACAATAGCCTCAAAAAAATTGGGGAATCAACTTAATGAAAACAGTGAAAGACCTCTACAATAAAAACTACAGAACACTAAAGAAGGGAATTAAAGAAGACCTTAGAAGATGGAAAGATCTCCTTTGTTCTTGAATAGGCAGAATTAATATTGTCAAAATGACCACACTACCAAAAGCACTATATAGAATTAATGCAATTCCAATCAAAATCCCAATGACATTCCTCATAGAATTAGAAAAAGCAGTCATAAAATTCATCTGGAAAAAATAAAAAACCCAGAATAGCTAAAGCAATCCTTAGCAAGAAGAGTGAATCACATGGCATCACTATACCGGACCTTATACTACAGAGCAACAGTAACAAAAGTGGCATGATATTGGCACCAAAATGGACCAGTGGTACAGCATAGAGGACACAGAGACAAACCCACATAAATACAGTTATCTTATATTAGATAAAAGTACCAAAAACATATATTGGAGAAAAGATAGCCTTTTCAACAAATGGTGCTAGGAAAACTGGAAGTCTATATGCAACAAAATGAAATTAAGCCCCTATCTCTCACCATGCACAAAACTCAACTAAAAGTGGATTAGAGACCCTGCACCTAATAGAAGAAAAAGTAGGCCCAAATCTCCATCATGTCAGATTAGGCCCTGACTTCCTTAATAAGACTCCTATAGTGAAAGAACTAAAATCAAGAATCAATAAATGGGATGGATTCAAACTCAAAAGTTTCTTCTCAGTAAAAGAAACAATCAGTGGAGTAAATAGAGAGCCTACAGAACGGGAGCAAATTTACAACCAATCAATAAATATATGAAAAAATGCTCAACATCTCTAGCAATTAGAGAAATGCAAAATTAAAACTAAGATTTCTTCTCACTCCAGTCAGAATGGCAGCTAATAAGAATACAAACAATAATAAGTGTTGGCAAGAATGTGGGGGAAAGGGCACACAGTTACATTGCTGGTGGGACAGCAAAGTAGTGCAACCAATCTAGAAAAGAGTATGGATATGCCTTGGAAAACTGGGAATGGAACCACCATTTGACCCAGCTATCCCACCCCTCAGTTTATACCTAAAGGACTTAAAAACAGCATACTACAGAGACACAGCCACGTCAATGTTTATAGCAGCACAATTCACAATATCTAAATTGTGGAACCAATTCAGATACCTTCATATATGAATGGATAGAAAAATGTGGTATATATACGCAATGGAATGTTACTCTGCATTAAAAGAGAATAAAATCATGGCATTTGCAGGTAAATGGATGGAGTTGGAGAATACAATGCTAAGTGAAGTAAGCCAAATCCCAAAAACCCAAATGCCAAATATTTCCTCTGATATAAGGAAGCTAATTCATAATGGGGATGTTGGGGGAAGCATGGGAGGAATGAATGAACTTTAGATAGGGCAAAGGGGAGGGAGGGGTAGAGAGGAGGCATGGGGGTAGGAAAGATGGTGGAATGAGACAGACATCATTACCCTAAGTATATGTATGAAAACACGAATGGTGTGACTCTACTTTGTGTACAACCAGAGATATGAAAAATTGTGCTCCATTTGTGTAATATGAATTGAATTACATTCTGCTGTCATATATAACAAATTAGAATAAATAAAATTAAAATTTAAAAAAACTGGTAAGAGAGAATTCTGATTTGGAAAGGAAATTCCTTGGCTGCAGTGACTCATAAGACTGTCAAAACAGACTGTATTTGGTTCCTCTCATGGCTGCATGTATTATTGTGCACCAAGGATTAGAAAATATTGTTACCTAAGATCTGGTTGTCTATATACATAGTTGATTATTGTGATGTATTATACAAACACAGAGGTGCAAAGTCAGGTATGAAATGTTTCCTTCTCTTTTTTCCAACAATGCTAACACGTTCTGTTAGGTGATTCCACATGACTTAATAACCCACATAGGAAATTCAATTGTGGTTGAAAATAATTCCATTCAGACAATGTAATGAAGCTTAGATGACGTGTTAATGGTGATACACACTTCACAAAGTACCTTTAATGATACTATCTCATTATAATGCTTCCAATCCTGTGAACATTAAATGGGTACTAATTTTAAAATACCCATTTTATATGAGTAAACTGAGTCTTCAAAAGGCTTAATTAATCTCAGCTCACAGAGGTAATAAGAATTGAAATATGAACACAGTTATCAAACAATGGTTAAATACCCTACTTGTACAAACTTAGTAGTACTTAGTACTATATTTTTTTCACTAAAAAATATACAGAGTATATCATGATATCATAATAGTTTTTATAATTTCATTTCCAAGTTTGCAATCATTTATTCTTAGCACCATTGAAATTGTGGTAAATAAAATGAAAAGGAGCCAAATCAAAGGCAGAGAGGTTGCTCCTTATTACCTCTCCTAGTTCTTCATTAAATCATTTATCAATAGTTACTAAAAGGCCTCTGTAGGCAGAATTTTTTACTCTGTCTTGCCTAGTGTTTTCTTAGTTTCTTTGTATGGCACACATATAAAAAAAAAATCCATGTTTCTGGGCAAGAATGACAGAGGATGTTGAGCATAATCAAACCTCATTGTACCTTCCAGCTATTTTAAGGGCATACATTTTATTTGGATTCTGACTCATGTAAGCTGCAAAGAGAGGAAAACAATTGAAATCTTTTATTGTAACCAATTCTGCCACCCTAAGCCTATGGAACACGAAATTATTGCCAATGACAACAATCAAAACCTCAGAATGAATAAAAGGGCAATCCCTGAGTCATAAAACAGGAGAGACAACAGGAGGCTGAGGCAGGAGGATGGCAAATTCAAGCCAGCCTGGGCAACACAGCAAGACAAAATAACTGGGAAGCTGTATTCGTAATGTCAAAACAGCTCTGTGCACATTTTAAGGCCCCAATTAGAGACCCTTTTTTGGAGGAGCAGGTAGCATTGCTGAGAAATTAATAGGTTTCTAAACTCACAAAAAGCTTTCCAAAAATAATAAAACTCAGAAGTGTTCCATAAGGAGTCCTTATATAAGTATGTCCTCATCCTTAAGTAGATTTTAATAATTTACTTCAATCTTTAAAGACTCTCCAACTTTATCTAATTTATCAATAATATTCACTTGCAAATATAAAACTAAGAGTGGATTAAACTTCTTTGACATACTTGGAGCCTCAAGAGACCACACAGCACCATTCTATTGAGATGACTCCAAATAATTTTCACATGAATGACTAAAGTGCAGAAATGTATAATTTATTAGGATTTAAATAAATCACAGGGACAGAAGTGCTTCAAAGCTATTGGTAGACAATTTTCAAAAAATAAAAAAGTTATAACTCTAAGAAATTAACTTCTCTATATAAAATTCTTCCCAATCTTTTATATTCAGAGAAAAACAGTTGATAATTCTTTAATAAGAGCACATAAACTTTTTTTAACCAGTCAATGGTAGAAATATTTTTAAAATACATAATTCAGTTTCATTTTTAGTGGGAATTACCTTTCTAAAACGATGTACTATGTTACCAGCAGAATGTTATAATCATTCTCTTTTATCTCAGCAATTTCCTTGATATAGTTATATTGGAAATATTCCTTTTGGCTATAAAATTTGTCAAAAACTAAAACCTTTTCATTGGGCTGTCAAAGAACAAAAAGTCCCCACTCTCTCAAGACTGATTACTCTTCTTTTTTTCAGATGACAATTGTTACCATGAAAATTATTAGTCAATAAACATTTCTAGTTGCTAAAACAGTGAAAACTAAAAAGCATTACTAGAGGATTATAAGAACATTACTAAAATTAAAAAATCTGAACATATAAAAATTCTATAAATGGAACAATGACATGAACATCAGTTTTATTCACTGAGAATATATTCTTTTAAAAAAAATCTATGGCTTAAAAATAAATGTAAGAGAACACTGCTATTCTCAGCACTTTGCCTAGAAAATTTAGTATACTATATGAAAACACCATTAAATTAAAGCATGTAAACTTATTTATGTACAACATGATTTTTCTAATGCCAAGGTTAAAAAGAAGAAGGCACCAGAAATATTGAAAAACATAAAGAAGCAGGGTAAAAATACTGCAAGATTATCATAATTCAGTTTGCCACAGGGAAAATACTTAAGATAAAATTGAAAATAAAATAAACATAGGTTATGATATAGCCAAATTGTTGTGAAATGTATCAAATTGGCTGGCTGAACACTGTGGAGGTCACAGAAGATTATTACTTCAAAATGTTTTTCTACAAATTAGCATAAATAAACCTTTCTCTATGGTTTCCTACATGATGTTGCTCCCCAAGGGAGCTAGGTTCCAATCCAAGGTAGATAAGCCAGATGAAACCAGAATGGCAGTATTTGACAGACACTAATATAAAAGATCAGTGACATTCCACAGGCTTGCAATTTTCCATTTTATTAGAAGCAGTAGACCACAGAGGTTAAGAACATGAACTCTGGGGCTGGGGTTGTAGCTCAGTGGAAGAGTGCTTGCCTAGCATGTGTGAGGGACTGGGTTCTCAGCACCATATATAAATAAATAATAAAATAAAGGTCTAATGATGACTTAAAAAAAAAAAAAAAGAATATGAATTCTGGAGTCAAACTCATGATGTTCAAACCCTGATCCCACCACTATAGGTTGTGACCCTCAAGAGGAGTCTCTCCAAAAATCCATTTTCAAAACTAAACAAGGAGATAAAAGCATCTTTCTCCAAGGCTGTTGTAAGCACAGAGTGCAGGCAAATTACTCAGCTCATTACTTGGGCCAATCAGTCTACATTCAATATATGGCAGTTATTCTTTTTTAAATGAGTAGTTAGAAATCATAATTTATTATAACTGAAAATATTTGCTTGGAACCATGGTGTTATGGGAAAGTAAGGTTTATTACCTAAGGAATTCCAAAAGAAATGTATGAGAGATTTAAAAATAGATTTTTACTTTATAAACTTAAATGGTATTCTTTTATGCACTTCTGAAGATATTGCAACATTTTCATCATGTTTCCAATCGTTCTCTTCACATTTTAGAAACTGAAAAAGTTCAGTTATGTATACAGAAATAAACCAGGCATCTATAGCCAACTGATTCTCAACAAAGGCATCAAAGTTGTACCCTGGAGAAAGCACAGCCTCTTCAATAGTGGTGTAGGAAAGCTGGAGATCATATGCAGAAGGTTGAAACTCGACCCGTCTCACCATATATAAAACAAATCAACTCAAAGTGGATCAAAGACCTAAACGTAAGAGCCAAAACTATGAAATTACTAGAATAAAACATAAAGGAAACATTTCAAGATGTAGATATAACAATGGTTTTTTGGATAAGACCCCAAAAGCAGAGGCAACAGAAGCAAAAAAAGGCAAATGGAATTATATTAAACTAACAGGTAACTAAATAATCAACACAACAAAGGAAACAACAGAACAAAGAAGACAACATAATGCATGGAAGAAAATATGTAAACTATTCATAGACAAAGGATTAATGTGTAAGAGATATAAGGAACTCAAAACCTCAAGGAATAATCCAACTTTAAAAAAATGAGTAAATGGGGGCTGGGGTCGTGGCTCAATGGTAGAGTGTTTGCCTAGCATGCATAAGGCACTGGTTTAGATCCTTAGTACCACATAAGAAACAAAGTAACGTGTCACCTAAAATTAAAGATACGTAAATAAATATTCTTTAACAAATGAGCAAATGATCTTAACAGACATTTCTCAGTAGAATACAACAAGTATATGACAAAATGGTAAACATCAGCCAGGCACAGTCACACATCCTTGTAATCCCAGCTGTTCAGGAGGCTGAAACAGGATTGCGAGTTCAAAGCCAGCTTCAGCAAAAACGAGGCGCTAAGCAACTCAGTGAGAGCCTGTCTCTAAATATTTTCTTTTTTTAGTTGTAGTTGACACAATACCTTTATTTTATTTATTTATATGTGGTGCTGAGGATCGAACCCAGGGCCCCGCATGTGCTAGACAAGTGCTCTACCACTGAGCCACAGCCCTAGCCCAAGAGACCCTGTCTCTAAATAAAATACAATATGGCTGGAGATGTGGCTCAGTAGCTGAGTGCCCCCTGGGTTCAATCCCCAGTACCAAAAATAAATAAATAAGAAAATAGGATTGGGAATGTGTCTTAGTGGTTGAGAACCCCTGGGTTCCATCCCTGGTACCAAAAAAAGGGGGATGGGGAGGTAGACATCATTAGCCACCAGGGAAATGCAAATTAAATCCATGAGTTATTTCACCCCAGTCAGAATGGCTATTAAAATAAAAAATTGCTGGGAAGGATGCAAAGAGAACTCTTACAAAGACTGTTGGTGGAAATGTAAATTAGAACAGCCATTATGGAGAATGGTATGGAGGTTCCTCAAAAAACTAAAATCTGGGCTGGGGTTGTAGCTCAGTGGTAGAGCGCTTGCCTAAAATGTGTGAGGCACTGGGTTTGAGTCTCAGCACCGCATATAAATAAATATTCATTGACAAGTAAAAAAAAAAAAAAAAAAAAAGCTAAAATGTACTATCTGATCCAGTCAACACACTTCTGAGATATCCAAGGAAATGAAATCAGCATATCAAAGAGATACCTATGCTACCATGTTTAATGCAGCAACATTCACAATTGTCAGGGTGTCCCTTGAATGAATGAATGTATAAGGAAAATATAGCATGCATACACAATAGAATATTAGCCATAGAGAATGAAATCCTGTCATTTGCAGCAAAATGAAGGAACTGAAGGACATTAACCATAATAAACCAACACAGAAAGACAAAAGTCACATGTTCTCTCCCATATAGATGCTAAGGAAGAGAGTCAATTTCAGAATAAATAGTAATCACCAGAGGCTAGGAAGGTTAGGGGGAGTGGGGGCAGTGGAAGAGAAAGCTGGTACGAGGTGCCAAAGGCCATAGGAAGAATTAATTTCTAGCGTCCTACCTCAGAGTAGGATGGCTATCACTCACAACATACTGTATATTTCATGAAGGACTAAAGAGGAGCTTGAAGCTTCCAAACATAAATGATAAGGAGATGGAAATGATAATTACCCTGTTCTGATGAGTACTCACTGTATACATATATAGAAATATCCATTTTACCCTCTATGTACAAGTATGTGCTAAAAATAAAATTTTAAGAAACACAATGGAAAAAAATCAATACAGAAGTTTAAAAAATCATATAGATTTTTTAAAAGGATAGGTAATTAATTTTATACAGGGTTTTATTGTATTTCTTATAAACTTACAGGGATACTTGGTTCAAAAAGTGTGAAAATTCAATGGCGCAATATTAGAATATGCACAACTTTTTTACAGAAACTAAAATTGGTTTTGAATCATTGAAGGCTAAGGTGAACTCTAAAATAAGTACATTCAAACCAAGTATTTTTTATTGATTTATAGACACTAAGTAGTAGTAGTTGTTGTATGGACTTCACAGGCATTTCTTTTGTGTGTGTGTGTGTGTGTGTGTGTGTGTGTGTATACTTTCTGCAGTGAACTGAATTGCATAAAAAATAGCACCAATGCACTAATATTCTACCTCCTTCCCAAGAGGACAAATAACAAAAATACAAAATCTGTATGCAAGTTTAAAAAGTCACACAGAAGTTGTCTTTAAAAAAAATAAAAATAAAACACCCTTCAGGTTCAAGAAAGAGTATCAAGTAATTAAGAAGTTAATGCAGCTGGGGTTGTGGCTCAGAAGTAGAGCACTTGCCTCCCATGCATGAGGCACTGGGTTCGATCCTCAGTACCACATAAAAATAAAAAAGAAGTTAATGCATGCCTTTTCATTTTGTAGACTAAGGACCAACTTTAGACTCCAGACCACTTTTCTGAGCAACAGACTTATTTTATACTCAAAATAGTATTTATAATTTCACAGTGAAAAAGACAGTAATTTAAAAATTCAACCCATCCTGCCACTCATTTCCAAACTAAAACCTTGAAAGTCCAAAAGTAGATACAGATAATAATTTTTATCTAAAAGAATAAGACCCCAACTGTTTATTGGGTAGTAAGCCTAAATGTTGTATGGTAAACTTGTTTGGGGTGTGTTATATACTGGATTATAATAGGAAACATCTCATTGCAACTTGCTGTGAAGATTCAGTCACTGCTCTAAGACTAAATTCTGTCTTCTGGAGCCCCCTACAGGCTCTTAGGCCTGGTGGTACAAGCCTATAATTCCAGCAACTCAGGATGCTGAGGCAGGATTCCAAGTTTGAGGCCAAATTGGGCAACTTTGCAAGACCCTCAGCAACTTAATCAGACCCTGTCTCAAAATGAATAATAAGGGCTGGGGTTACAGCTCAGTGGTAGAGAGCTTCCCTAGCATAAGTGAGGCACTGGGTTCGATCCTCAGTACCACATAAAATAAATAAATAAAGCAATTGTGTCCATCTACAACTAAAAAATATTTTTAAAAATATTTTTTAAAAATGAATAAAACTGGCTGGAAATGTCGCTCAATGGTAAACAACTCTAGGTTCAATCATCAGTTAAAAAAAAAAAAAGCAGAACTCCATAAAGTGGTTAGAAAACTAACATAAAATATGAAGGCTTACTTTCATCCAAAACAAGCTACTAGATTGACTTTTCTTGCTCTTTCACCAAAAGATAATTTAACATAAACACAGAAATAGCAATGTTTGTCATACTTAATGACTACCACAACCACCAAAAACCAAATATACTGCAAATAATCAACAAAACACTAGTCTGACCTTAATTTCACCTGTATCAAGTCACCTAACTCAGAATGCTGGAAAGGCTTAGTTAACCTAAGGTTGACTGCAGAAGAGGTAAGGGGCCAAAAGGTAGGTAGATGATCCTACTGAAAGCAGCTCTCTTCACAAAAGCAATTTAACATAAATGAAGGATAGTTCATAATACCATAGTAGTTTTCTGTTGTTGTTTTGTTTTTTTGGTCAGTGATGGTTGGCCCCTTACATAGCTCTTTGAGATTAAAAACAAGTCCAAAGTGCTGGGAAACGATATTGGCCAAATTGTTATATTGTGTGTATATACAAATATGTAACAACAAATCCCCATCACTGTGTACAACTATAATATACCAATTTAAAAACAGAAAAATTTAAAAATAACAAAAAGTACAAATGAGCCCATCTGCTCTATAGTATAATGTAGGTCCCATTTGGTCTCAGGCAACCTTGACTCTTACTCAATATTACAAGTTTCCGGGTATGATGGCACACTGTACTCCCAGTGATTCAGGAGGCTGAGGCAGGAGGACCACAAATACAAAGCCAGCCTCAAGCAACTTAGTGAAGTCCTAAGCTACTTAGTGAGACATCTCAAAATTAAAAATTTTGAAAAAGGAATGGAGATATGGCTCAGTGGTTGAGCACCCCTGAGTTCAATCCCTAGTACCAGAAAAAAAAAAAAAAAAACCAAATCCATATGTTGATATATACAGTCATATCTGTTTACTGTTAACTAAATCCAGACTAGGTAATATGATGAAGTTCAAACTGTGTCCTTGGCTTTAGCACAATTACCTCAAAAATCAGTAAAATCATCAATAAAATCAATAGTTTCTATTAAGGAAAGTGCCGTCTTAGTAAAACATTTGACTTGTCTTCTTTTTTTAATATTTATTTTTTGTTGTAATTGGACACAATACCTTTACTTACTTACTTATTTTTATGTGGTGCTGAGGATCCAACCCAGGGCCTCCCATGTGCTAGGCGAGCGCTAAACCTCTGAACCACAACCCCAGCCCCTTGACATGTTAAACAGATATAACTATATTCAGAACCTTGCTCCCTGCAAAAGGCCCCAGAATTTTATTATACATATACACAGGATAGGATCACTTAACAATCTATTCAAAACAAATGGCCACATAAAGCTTATTTGCCATTTACATAATACATGCAATACAAATAAAATTTGTTTATTTGAAAAGAATGAAATAAACTTAATGTTTTCCTGAATAAGCTGAAAATTATAAATGTCCTTCCAAACAATACACTTAAGGAGAATTTTAAAAAGAGCAAATTTTTAAATGAGAAAATAGGAACCCCTGTGAAATATTCCTCCTTCCCTTTCCCATCACCACCCAGTCCTCAGTGTGTAAGATCACTGCCTTCTCTAGTTAATCCTTACAAAATCTTCATCACATTTAGAACTTAAATATCTTTTAAGTCATCTCTTCTAGGTATTCTTTCTCTTTTTCCTGTTCTACATAAGGAAAATGTCCTTCCTATTATTGGCACACAAAGTGAATATCTTCACAATAATATAACTGTTTTCATAATATTGTTTGTGCTTTGTATCTGGGATACTAACATCTATCCATGACCAAAAAAATATGGCTATCAATGGTCACTTACAAGGAGCACTTTAATAGACTTCTCTTTCATTCTCTAGACTACCCTGTTCAGGGAGTTGTTCTCCTGGACATTTAATAGCCAGTGACTCTGAACCCAAATTCATATTGAATAACATTCGTTCATATACTTGAACCCAACAGAAAGCACACATACATACCTACTGCTCACACTCTCTCTCATGAGCAAGCATACACACGCATATTCTTTCTTTCCAGAACAAGCCAGAATTACAGCTCTTTTGGTGATTGTTATAATTTTTGGAATGGTTCATAAATTTTCCGAATTCTTTTAAATTTGTAACTTTCATTTTTTTTCTTTTTTTCCCAATTGTGAACCATTCCATATTGCATCTTTATTGCAAAAGTCAACATGCTTCTTAAGAAATTCAGATTGTAATCAATAAAACAAACATTACATATATGAATTTAAATGTATAAACAGTTAGAAATTCAACAATATCTCCTATTTTACTATTACACAAGTTCACAATTTTGTAAAAACTATAATACAGGCATACTATACATCAAGAGGAACCACTATTCCTTTTCACATGATTTTTTTCTTCTTTTTTTGAAATAATGATCCATCATAATGGATCTTTTTCACTTTAACAAGACTGTTTTCCAATTTATTATCATAGCTGGTGACAATATTTTCCCAATATGACATGAAGAAATTGAGAGAAATTTTGTATTCCTTAAGGTTACCTTTTTAGGCTTGGGCAGAAATCCAGTAACTCAACCTGACAGAGCCATATTGATGGCTTTTATTGCTGATCAACTACACATTAAGAAGAACAGCAGAATTTGCCTTGATGCTGTATATTATTTATGTAAATAAAGGTGTCAAGAAAAAAAAAGTCACAGTAGTTATTTGCTTTTTAGAGAATTCTAAGAGTTGGAGAGGGTGCTGGTAAAAAAATTCCCAAAGGGGAAAAAGTGTGTGTGGTGTGTGTGTGTGTGTGTGTGTGTGTGTGTGTGGTGTGTGTGTGTGTGTGTATTCCACTACTTAATACTAATCTTAAATTTTATAATATAATTAATTCATGTTCTGAATTCATTTTTGAGAATCAAGCATGTTTTAGAATTCTTAGGACATTTTAATATTTTTTAGTTCTATTTAAGGTACACTGAAAATGAAGTCTTATAGAAAGGACCTCAAACCTTAATGAAAAAAACTATCTATCTGTTCTT
Organism: Spermophilus citellus; assembly: GCF_964194105.1. Taxonomy (NCBI): domain Eukaryota; kingdom Metazoa; phylum Chordata; class Mammalia; order Rodentia; family Sciuridae; genus Spermophilus; species Spermophilus citellus. The sequence continues at coordinate 184,869,575 of NC_138182.1, forward strand.
CACTTTAGCACCCTTCTCTGTCATCCCCTGCCCCCAGTAACTAAAAGTCAAAGAAATCCTCAACTCACTCTATAGTGAGAGTACAGTTAAGATGTCAACTTTGAAGTTAAAAAATCATATGAAAAGGAATCTCATTCTGTTGAACTGTCAGTCTACTGAAAATTTTCTTACAGCTCCATTAATTTACTGTAATTTTCAGTTTCCAAATACAAAAATACAACAATTCTTATTGAAATCTATACGCTGGTAGTTTTAGTACACAAAAGAAAAAAAAAACCAAACAAATTATTTACAAAATTATACAGTTTAAGAAAAAACTTTGTACAAAAAATATATAAATCCTTTGTTCCCTCTATCACGTTTAAATTGTCAGGACTCAAAATATTCACCACAATGAATCTTTCAAAATATATACTGACTGAGCCACAGACATCAAGAAAATTTCATTAGAGATGATGGAGGAGTAAGGAGCAAGATTGCTTATTCTAGGTACCCCATTCTAATGTTCTCCTTCTTTTATAAGCTTATTTTAGCTTCAGTGTTATCAGAAATATAACAATAACCTAGAAAGAGGAAGTCCTTATTATTAAGGGAAAATTACACGAACTTATAAATGACCCTGGTTTGACACATCATTCCAGGAAAATATGTAGAAAGAAAAGGATGATCAGAACATGGGATTTAACTTTTTGAAGCTACGTAAATCTAGAGTCCTGAAGGTTTTAAGTTTCTTAGTGAATAGTTTCTCTTTTCAGAAACCAATCTTTACCTCAGGAAACAAAATCCTTGATATAGTGATCACCAAGAACCTTCTGAAGCCAAAAGGTTTCAAATTTTCACACCACACACATATAAAAACACAGATGTGTATATCCTTGAAAAAGTAACATCCTATGTACATTAATCATTTTATTTCCCTAGGGGTCAATACAGTGTAGTGTTGCTCCTCTGCTTTTCCATCTAACATTTAGAACACAAGGACATAAATTTACATATATATTTTACTTAACAGATATACTATACAGTGTACAGTAAAAATGCACACAGTAAAGGAAGCTGTCTACTAAAGGATGCATATGTTCATGGATAGCAACAAGCTACAAAATTACGAAAATATAAGGTCATCTGATCAAAGTCAAGTTATGACTCCCATTTATTACTAGCATACACAGCCTCCTACCCCACCCCCATCCTACCCCCAGTCACCTCACCATCATGGTTTAAATTTAGGAAAAGAATTTCGGACACATTTTAACCCTTTTGTCTAACTATAACTAAACTGAACCTTTAAGGGGTGGGGGGAGAAGCTGGTGACTCTCCCCTTTTATTTATCAAAATATCACTTATTTATCAAGGTGGTGTTTTAAAACTTTTTATTGGGGAATGACTCTTGATGGCCCAACTAAATCACTCATCTCAATAATGGGTAAGTCACACCTATGACTAAAAAGGCAACAGGAAGAAAACGGAACGAGAAAGGGTGAACAGGTGAAAGCCTTTTACATTTTGAGTTTTTAATAAAAGGGATCAACTGAACCAATTCACTAAATATCAAAGCAAAGATCAGCAGCAGGAAAAGTTTAGGAGTTAATATGAGGATAGAAATACCTCGTAGCTAGCTACCATTGCCTTGTAGCATTTGAGAAGAGTTTGTTGTGATTTTCACTGAAATAGCACTACTGCACATAAAAACCCTGAAAAAACTGAGAGTGAATACAAATTGGGCTGCTCCACAGTAAAAAAATTAAATTTACTTTTCTTCCAAGACAACTCTTGAAAGCAAAAGGGTATTTTAATTACAAATATCTCCTACTGTCTGACGACCCATTCATAATAGCTGAGAGTTAAGAGATTCCAGGCGATTTTGACATTTAATGAAATTTTATCAGATTATAATCCAAAATAAAATTTCTGAACACCCTGTCATTTACATCATAATCCAACACCAATAGCAACAAAAACAGGTGGTGTGGAAAATAAGGCTCTAGAGATTATCCATGTCATTCCTGTGGATCTTCACAACTGCATAAAAGTCACTAGGCCTTTGGTGCTTTAATATCATGTACAATTATGAGATGTGTTTAAATAGCAAACTTGCTGTCCTTAAATCTACTGTGTTGAAAAGAAAAATAAAAAAAAATTTTTTTTGGCTCATTGACTTCTTTAAATAATTTTTAAAAGTTGTTCTTCTAAACAATATTCCTAAAAATTATACAGCTTGCATCAGATTTCATCTTCGCCATGAACGAGACTCATATTCATCTTCATCTTCATCATCATCATCATGCAAGAACAAATCTGAGGTTTCTGTTTCCTGAAGAAAGAGAGGGTAAAATTCGCTGAAAACATTAAATACTTTTTAGGCTAATGGAGAAACAGGCTAGTATACAAAGCCCAGGCTATATTTACAAGTGATATACTCAAGAGTTATCTTTCAGGGCAAAAAACACCCAAAATTGTTTGTTGTTGAACAGGCTGGTAACTCTTTTTAGAGTATAGTATGATGTTTTGGTACATTCAAACATCATTTTTTTTATGTGCTGGGGACTGAACCCAGGGCTTTGTGCATGTGAGACAAGCACTCTACCAACTGAGTTGTATCCCAATCCCAAACATCATATATTGATCAACTCAGGGCACTCAGATTATCATTATCTCAGAAGATCTTCTTTCTTTGTGATGACAACATTCAAAATGCTTTCTTGTAACTATTTTGAATTGTATGACATTGTTAATTATAATCATTCTGAGTAATAGAACACAAGAATTTATTCTTCCTGTCTAGCTGTGACTTTATACTTGTTAACCAAGCTTTCTCCCTTTCCCCAAACACTTTTTAAAAGAATATAAATTCTCCTCTGCTAATTTTAATATATTTTCATTCTAATTATCATCAGGAAAATAAATACCTATGTGTGTGAATGGTAGAAAAAAAATTTAAAAATATCTATGAGCAATGTCTCTGAAAAATTAATTTTATTCCATTAACTTGAGGAAATAAATGGTCAAAATACTAAATTTTTCCTGTTATGTTTATCTAATTATTTGTAAGGAATAAATACATTAATCTCTCATGACACTTGATATTCCAAATCATATATGAGAATTTAAAATTTGACACAAAGTAGCCACAAACATTACTAAAATACTAAGACTTAGCTTTCTTTCTGTTGTGAGGATTTCTACTTCTGCTATATAAAATTACCCATGTAGTCAGAAGACACTTGATCAATTATAAATTCTTGACATCTTTTAAAGCCAAGATTATGATGAATCAGAAATCATTTGCAACACAGCTTAAGTGTTCACTTTAATAAACTAATTAGAAACACAACAGTAAACCAGGCACAGTGGCATATGCCTGTAATCCAGCAATTCGGGAGTCTGAGGAAGGAGGATCCCAAGTTTGAAGCAATCCTCAGCAATTTAGCAAGGCCCTGAGCATCTCAGTGAGACTCTGTTTCAAAATAAAAAAATAAAAAGGGCTGGGGATGTGGTTCAATGATAAAGTGCCTCTGGCTTAAATCTCTCCATTACCAAAACAAAAAGAAAAAAGTAAAGAAAAACCAATATTAATACAGCAAAATCAATTTTCTTGTATTTTAAGACTGATTATTATTTCTAAACTGATCTAACTAAAAGCATGAAAAACACCATATGTGCGTGTATATGTGTGTGTGTGTGTGTGTGTGTGTGTGTTTTAAAGTTGTACTATTTAGTGTGAAGGAAAATATCTAATTGGGAAATGAGATGTGATCTAATTCAAGTCTTAATCATTCAATCATTGAATTTACCTCTTCCTTGACTTCTTCTTCCTCAGTCTCAGTGGATATAGATGGTACCTTGGGCTTGTGCCATGATATTTGTAGCCGACGGTCTTTGAACTTTGACCCTTGGTTTGCAGCCTAAAATATATTTTAGAAAAACATGTAATTTTGCATCATATTTGTAATGATTTTGTCAAATTCTATATTATTTAGAAAGTATAATGATCTGGGGGAAAATCTGTTAAGGTGAGTCCACAATCTAGAAAGAAGGAAGTCCATTTTATTTAGAATAATTTGTTCTGGTCTGTCTTGGACAGTCCACCATTTCTATATAAGTCAGTAAATTTTACCACTTATCACATTTGGGATGATGTATATAGTTGTTCTTCTATATAAGTCATGATGAGAATAATAAATATTCTTTTCTTGATTATTAACCTTTGATTTTGATGGGTACAAATTTAGATTCATACCTTAAAGTATCTAATTCTTTAAAAAGGTGAATCAAAGAGCCAGGCACAGTGGTGTATGCCTATAATCCTAGCTACTTAGGATTCTGAGGCAGGAGGATTGCAAATGCAAGGCCAGCCTGAGTAACATGTCTTAAAATAAAAATTTAAAAAGGGCCAAGGATATATAGCTCAGTGGTAGAGTGCTGGCCTAGCATATATAAGACTTTGGGTTCAATCCCCAGTACTGTAAAAAAGAATAAGAAAAGAAAAGGGAAAAAAAAGGAAACAGTCTAGCGTCCATTCACTTCACTGCAGGTCTTACAGCCTATTTACTATTTTTAAAATAATTATTTATTTATTTGTTTGTTTGTTTTTATGTTGTGCTAAAGATTGAACCCAGTGCTTCATACATGCCAGGCAAGTATTCTGCCACTGAGCTACAGCCAGGGCCCCTTATTTACTTTTTAATAAAGCTCTTCCCATTTCCTCTTCTAAAGTGCTATTCAATGACAAGTACTCCCTAGTCCATCTACCTATTCAATGAGCATTAATTAGACACATATGTCCTAACTAAAGGTAAAACTGCTCTGTTTCAAATGGGCTTCTTTGTACTAGTTTCTTAACATTTTTTTTTTCCTCAGCAAATTTCAGTGTGAAGGCAAAAGTTTCATTTTAAAGACAAAGTAACAGAGACAAGAGAAAAAGGATTCAAAGTTTCATGAAAGTGAGTGCTTAGTTACTCTGATAGCTTTTCTATCAAAGGTACTAGATTGCAAAACATTCCATTCTGTGTGCAGTTCTGACAAACATAACAGAAGGGGTTCTTTCTAATTTCACTCTGGTTTGTCCATGAAAAAAATCTCTGATAAACCTCATGAAGCATTTGTCAAATATCTCCAAAGAACATGTGGACCTAAGGAAAAATTCCTTTCGGGGGCTAAATGCTTAAAACCTGACAGGAAACATTCTGACTTGAGGACATACCAAGATAATGCATCAAAATGACCCCCAAAGATACATTTACCATCCTTGAGCAATGTGTGCAGCAGATATCCTTTGCCTTTACTCTATCATTTAAACACACAGCCCAATTCATAGATGCTTTCAATGCTTCTTTTGTTCACTGCTGTATTACATAAATTCTTAAGTAAAAATATATTAATTTTATAGCCAGAAAAGGCCACAGGTTCTGTACTCCAAAAGGAATTTTAAGGCATTACCTATACTGTATACATATTTTGAAGGAAGAACTAGAAATTTAAGTTGTATGCTGTCTGACACTAACAAATAATTCTCACCAACTAACTTATAACAAATAAGAATAGCAAATTACAATAAAGTATGTTCTGATGACACTGAGTCAGGAACACACAACATAACTGGTGAGAATCTAAAACAGATGTGATTCACTCAGCAGTTCCACATGTATCCAGCAGAAATGCTTGAACATATGCAGTAAAAGACATCTCAAGAATGCTCACAACAACACTTTATAAAAGTCATAAAGTGAAAATAACCCAAATACCTATCAGTGGAATGATGGAAAAGTAAACTGGCATATTTATACAAATGAATAATATAAAACAATAAAAATAGCCAACTTATGTTAAATAACATCATGATAAACAAAAGAATCAAAATCCTAAGAATACATACTGTGGGACTGCATTCACATAAAATTGAAAGACAGGGCTGGGGTTGTGGCTCAGTGGTAGAGTGCTTGCCTAACACACATGAGGCACTGGGTTCAATCCTCAGCACCACATAAAAATAAATAAAATAAAGGTATTGTGTTCATCTACAACTAAAAAAAGAAATTTAAAGGCAAAATAATACAACAATATTTAGAAATGCACATTTGGGTGATAAAACTACTGACAATTCTTGTTATTTTTGGTAATTATATTCTAAAAAGTTACTACAAACACTGAATGAGTATACCAAACCAGTGCTTCTAGAGGTAATACAGGGTTAGGTTCTTCTGAGCCTTTAGAAGGTCATGATATTTTTGTGAACTAATTTAATACTTAACACTTATTTTATGTGTCTTTCTGCTTAAATACATCTTAATATATATTATCATCTAACACTGAACCATATATATTAGTATAGACCAATCTCATAGAATCTCATAGGTATTAAATGAAAAGAACATACGCAAGACTAGGTACAGTGATGCATGCCTATAATCCCAGTGGCTCAGGAGGCTGAGGCAGGAGAGTTGCAAAGCCAGCCTCAACAATTGAGCAAGTCTCTCAGCAACCTATCTCAAAAATAAAAAATAAAAAGAGATGAGGATGTGGCTCAGTGTTTAAGCGCCCCTGGATTCAAGCCCCAGTATAAAAAAAAAAAAAAAAAAAGAACATATGGAAGAATGTTATATAATATGCTACCACTTCTATTAAAGAAAAAATAAGGCCCTAAGCAACTTGATGAGATGCTGTCTCAAAATGAAAAATAAAATAGTGCTGGAGATGTGGCTCAGTTTTTAGGCACCCCTGGGTTCAATCCCTGGTACTAAAAAAAATTTTTACTGGCATTTATAGGAAGGAGCTGGGTTAAGCTAAAAAGGTCTGCAAAAGACTGTCCCACATAAAGAATAATCATCACACTTAAAACTGACTGTCAAATCCGCCACACAAGTTAGCACATGCCTATAATCTACCAAAACTGCATTTTTATCTGAAGAACCTTATACACAGTAGAATGTGCAGAAAAAGTAACTTCCTGATCACTTGTGATAGATAATGACAGTAAATATGATAAAAATCTACATTATTAAAAGTGTTTAAAACAAAGTCTGATAAATGGCAACCACTGAAGCATTATACAGAAAAGTTTTTCCAAATATTAAATTCAGAGATAAGATAAATTTTGTTCTGGTAAACACAAAAGAAAATTACTTGCCTCACTATAAGTTATCATTGAATGTATAGTGAAACTGAAATATGTTTTTCAGACACTCAAAAAGATGAGAAAAAACTCTTTTGAGAAGCTATGGGGAGGGCTGGGGATGTGGCTCAAGCAGTAACGCGCTCGCCTGGCATGCACGGGGCGCAGGGTTTGATCCTCAGCACCACATAAAATAAAATAAAGATGTTGTGTCCACCGAAAACTGAAAAATAAATATTTACAAAATTATCTCTCCCTCTCTTAAAAAAAAAAAAAAAAGAGAAGCTATGGGGAAAAGCTAACTGTATTTGAGAAATTTTATATTACAGAGGAAGTACTCAGGTGTCTCAAAATTGGGGAGGTAGGGGCTGGGGCTGTGCCTCAGTGGTAGCACATTTGCTTAGCACATGGTTCAATTCTCAGCACTGTATACAAATAAATAAAATGACAACTTAAAAAAAGAAGAAACACTAAAAGCAGAAGTGAAAAAAATGTTAAAAGAATCAGCTAAAAAGTTAAAACATGTGTCTAATGAAGGGAAAATGAGAATGAAACAAGAGACTTGTAGTGGGTAAATTAGTAGTATGAGTCTTCAAATTATGCATATGTATGAACTTTTATGTAAATAAAGTAAGAAATTTCCTAACAAGCTTGGCATAGTAGCACATGTCTATAATCCAATCACCCTTAGCAATTTAGTAGGGCCCTGCTTTTTTTTTTTTTTTTTTTTTTTTTTTTTTAAAAAGACTGGAGATAGTAGTCCAGTGGTAAAGTGGCCCTGGATTCAATTCCCAGTACCAAAAATAGGTAGGTACATAGATAAGATCCTTTCCTTTTTAACAAATCCTGACTTACATCAGCAATAACAACCACATGTGATTCTTAGCTCAGAGGCCAAACCATGATTAGTTTAATTCAGTCATGGTAACTCTGTTTCCCTTAAAGTCATTAGTTTAGAAATGGGCATAAGACACTTCTGGCTAAGGTGCATGAAGGTACATCACTGGTTGGGAGTGATGGTGGCTGGCGAAGTAGGTAGAATACTTTCTGGAAAGGTTTTCTTCTCTTCCCTACTTTAACAACTGGCATAAGAAAGGTAGTATCCTTACTTTTCTGCCTTTGTGCATTCTTGTTAGAGGTTGTATATGATGTTTGTTATTGCTGCAGTCACCCTAATACTATGAGGAAAAATGCCCAAGATAACAGAAAGACCTTGTGTAGTTAAGTTTCTGAATTAACCATTTCTCAAACTTCTGGGTATGAAGTTGTCCTCCTCCTCCTCCTCCTCCTCCTCCCCACCCCCCAAGCCAGGGAGGGAGGCAGGGGCAAACCTCCTTATGTTAATGCAGGAATGTCTGGAAGCAAGTGGATTATGAAAACTATAACCTTACCAGTCCATCCTTCTTTAAATAGGCTGGTGGGGTGTGGCTGGAATAGGTGGGTAAGTGGGGACATGCCTTGGAAAGGTGCCCAGCAGTCCTTATCTCTGTGCTTCCTCTTGGCCATGAGGGGAGGAGCTTCCCTCTCCTATGCCCTTCCCCCATCGTGTTCTACCTCAACATGGGCCTACTACAATGGAGTCAGCCATCCATGGACTGAGACGTCTGATTCAGTGAACCAAAATAAATTTTTCCTCCACTAAGTTGTTCCTGTCAAGTACTCTGGGCACAGCAATGAAAAACTGACAAAAACACTCCCTGCCTCATGATTTCTTGAAAAGGAAGAAAATACATGTTTATATGTTCAAGTTATTTATCTGTCACTTGCAGCCAAATGTATTGAGAGAACCATGTATTATTACCTTTATAACCAGGAAAGGAAAAAAAAAAAAAAAAAAAGTTCCATCATGTAACATTGAGTATAATGGTTAAACCACACTACCACAATTCAACACTCTGCAAGTTAACTGATGCATGCTACTTGAAAAATGCCAACATCAAGTCCAAATATTCCAAACACTTAGGAAAATAACTTCCCTTGTTGAAACCTGTCAAATGTCTCTTTAATCCAGAGATAAACTAATGTACCTTAGTTCTTGCCCTGTGCCCTTAAGTAAGCTTTATGACTTACAACTTTCAGCTGCTGAACAAACCTGCAATGTTAAAATACTTAATGGAATTCTTCATAAAGATCTTTAATAATCCTTAGATCTCTGTGAGGTAAAAAACATATAAGCAAAGATTCTCTTTATAAAAATTGTTTCTGAATTGATTTTGATATTTAAAATACATAAAATTTTATTTATATTTTATATATTCCATGTTTTTAAAACAGATATTTAATATATAAAATAATTTGAGGTACAAAGTCTGATTTTAAAAAATTTATATGTTCACTGAAAGTTAGAGATACAAAGAAAACAATTAAAAACTTGAATTCTGCTACCTACAACTAACAATTTAATGCACTTTTCATTTCAAGTTTATATGTGGTTTTGAATCTTTTTTTTTTTTTTTTTTTTTAGTACTGGGGACTGAACCCAGGGGTACTCTACCATTGAGCTACATCCTTACCCTGTTATTTTCAAACAGGGACTCACTAAATTGCCCTCGCTGACCTCAAACCGGCAACCTTCCTGCCTTAGCCTCCTGAGTTACTGGGATTACTGGAGGTACCTAATCTTTTCTTAAACTAATAGTTAATCCCCAAATTTTCCCCATATTGGTCAATCGTCTTTTAGAACATGACTTTAGGGGCTGGATTTGTAGCTCAGTGGTAGAGTGCTTGCCTAGCACATGTGAGGCATTGGGTTCGATCCTCAGCACCACATAAAAATAAATAAATAAAGGTATTGTGTCCATCTACAACTAAAAAAGAAATTTAAAAAGAACATTTTTAAAAAAATCTTTATTTTTATTTGTTTATTTTTATGTGGTGCTGGGGACCCAGCCCAGGGCCTCATGCATGAGAGGCAAGCACTCTACCACTGAGCTACAACCCCAGCCCAAGAACACGTTTTTAATGACAAGCAAAATACTATTAATAATTACATGGTTCCCTTTTCACTAAGAGTGCTACAATGAGAATACTTAGGCACTATTTGTACATAACCACAATTCCCTTATGATAAATTCCTAAAAGTAGACTACTGGATAGAAGAACAAACTACAAGGGCCTCAAGAATTAGATTCTTACACTAGCTTGCCTATAACCCATCAGTTTTTTATATAGACATAGTTATATATCTATATCTATATTCACATACATATGGTTCATCCTTTCACAATCACTAAGAACAGCATAAAAATATTAAAAATATAGATTTCATCATCTTGGCCTTTGTGGGATATAAAAGACATTAAGAAGAGTTCATTTTAAGTATGCTAAATTTACTCACAATAACATCTGCAAACTGTTCAAAGAAAGCATACTAAATTACCCAAGTAGCTAATCCGGGGGTATTTTCCTAGTACTCAGTATTGTCAGCTGACTCTCAAATCTGGACTCTCTTTATAATAACCTATTGTTCTCCAAGAGTCAAGGTAAACAAAATTAATGAGCATCAAATTAATAAAAACACTTGGAGTGAAGCCTTGTCCTTCATGATTTGGCTCACCATCTTTAACACATTTTAAAGTAGAAAATATTTTCACTCAAAAAAGTTGTCTGAGAAGAAACCTAATTATCTTGGTTCTGGCCTTTAATGACTGAATGGCCTTGGTTGGCATTTTAAGCTTTGGTTTTCTTCACATCTGAACACACAAAATGATACATAGAGATTCATGTTTTCACTTTCACATTTATATAATTATTTAAGATTAAATGAGAGCAATGTATAAAAATGTTCTAGCTTGATGAATACAGAATGAGTGGTTGGAAAGAGAATATACTCTGTATGTCAGAATAATAAAGACATCTGCCTGTAACAAATTTCTATTTGTATGTTTGCCTTAAAGGAAGTGGGCCGCCACATACAGAATATAACTAAACATGTCTACTGGCCTAATAAATTCTTTGTTTTCTTTTTTTTTTTTAATCTCTATTCCAAATCAATTTTGGGCTGGGGATATAGCTCAGTTGGAAGAGTGCTTGCCTCGAATGCACAAGGCCCTGGGTGAACCCAGCACTACAAACGAAAAAATTAATTTTACTTATTGACTAGAATTATCTGATAAACCATGTAATAATCCAAGAACAAAAATCAAATGCAACTTTGGAACAACTTGTCACCACACATGCATTTACATGGAATATCATGGAATTATAAAGCAAGATCTACTTTTTGACCTTCAAATAAATTAGTAAGAATTTACTAATACGCATATTTTTACAACTAAAATTTCTAATGTATAAACATTGATATTTGTACAGACTGTAGCAAAGAAAATGCTGAACACAGTGTTTTTACAGTTAGCATTTGCTACTTCAAAAACTTACTGAGAAATGCTGAAGTAATTCATCTTTTTCCTCCTCAATGAATCCCCTAACTGTTAGTGCTTTGGGGCGGTGGTCCACCACCATGTGATTTAGTGAGCCCCTCCCTCTTCCTCCACGGCCTCGGCCTCTTCCTCGACTTTGAGAGGACATGGTCTTTCCTCGACCCACAGGTAAAATACCTAATCGTGCAGCCTGAATAACAACAACAAAAAGTAGAATGTAACATACATTGTTAGACTAAACCTTCAAAAATAGAGAAAAAGCTAAATTTTGAGATGTTACATGTGGTGGGTTAAATCTCACCTCAACCTGTAACTGATTGAGTTTTTTCCGTAATTCTGTTGTGTCTTCTCCAGAGGATAACCTCTTATGAAGGTCTAGTTCAGTATCTAGTAACTCTTTCTGGGCCTGTGGAAAAATTAAGAGTAAAAAGGTATTTTTTAAGGTAACTTCCAAGATTTTATCAGAAAATTACAGTTTCACAATGACACATCTGCCTTTTGAGAAAATAAGTGAGAGGATGCCAAGAAACATGTGCTTTAAGGAAAGTAACTTTACAAACATAAAACTACAAAAGTATAGTGAGCATAACGACAATAAATAGTAGTATAACAGCATAAGATGACCTATAATTTTGATCCTGGAAATAGTCACCTAAGAAGAGGGAGCTGAAATAATTTTCACATAATAATGCATCATAAATGAAACATAATGGGGCAAAGTAAATTAAATGATAAGCATTTATTAACTATACAAATGTAATAGTTACAGAATTACTTTCTAACAGGAACTCCATAACTGTTGCCATTCTTTCTTATATGAGATACAAAAAAAGTCATGTCTTTAGGTGGCATGACTGTGAGAGAGATTTACCCTTCCATGCACTTTTCTTTTTTTTTTTTAATTAATTGCTGTAACTTTATTTTATTTTCATCCTTTAGAATAAAATGACTTTCTACAAAATATAAATAGTTGCTAATGTGTTTTGTTGTTGTTGTTCTAATCAGTTATACATGATAAGCAGTTTTATATATTTTTCTTTTCTTTTTTTGGGGGGTGGTAGTGGGGTACTGGGGATTTCAGCCAGGGGTGCTTTACTACTGAGTCACATCCCGAGCCCTTTTTATTTTATCTATCTGTTATTTATTTGGTAATAAGGATTGCACCCAGGGGTGCTTAACCACTGAGTCACATCCCATCCCTTTTATTATGTGTTTTATTCTGAGACAGGGTCTTGCTAAGTTGCTGAGGTTCTCACTAAGTTGCTACGGCTGGCCTTGAACTTGTGAGCTTGTGATCCTCCTGTCTCAGCCTTCTGTGTTGGTGGGATTACAGGCATGTGCCACCATGCCCAGCCCTCCCATACACTCATTGATTTTAAAACGTACATATGGTTGGGCATGATGGTTTGCACCTATAGTCCCAGCTAAATGGAGATTGACATTGGGAGGATCACTTGATCACAAGAGTTTTAAACTAACTACTATACGTCTAAAAAAAGAGTAAAGTATATTATATTCTTTCTAGAATTGGGGAATCTCAATAAAAACATATTTTTTATTTTATAAAAGCAATCTTAACTATCACTTTATATTCCTACACTGATAGAGAACCATCATTTCAAATATATACAATAATTACATTTTATGTATCTGACAAATTTATTCCCAGCTCTCAAAGGGTGGAAGTGATCTAAAATCCCACTAATGAAGTTGTGGTATAAGGGAACCTCTGCATAAAGCAAGTACTCTCCCAAGATACAGAAACAGATATGAAATAATAAAACTAGACTGAAAGAGATCTAGAACTTATTATTTTTTCTAATAGCATACCACATTTTTATTCCTATTAAGACCAATGATATCTTTTGACTATTAAAAGGGAATGTCTTTGGGGATGGAGATGTGGCTCAACAGTAGAGCACTAGACTAGCATGTGCAAGGCCCTGGGTTCAATCCTCGGCACCACATAAAAATAAAATAAAGATATTACTAAAACAAGATATTTTAAAACAGGGTGGGGGGTGGAAATGGCTTTATAGAAAATAATTCTTTCCTCGCCATTACTTGAGCAGTTTCCTTTTCATCAGCACAGAAGACAAAAAATTCAATTAAAAAATACACACCTTTGGAGCTGGGAGTGTAGCTCAGTGGTAAAGCCCATGCTTGGCATATACAAGGCCCCAGGTTTAATCCCTAGCACCAAATGAAAACGAAACACACTTTTGTTCCAAAAGGGAATTATCACCTCTTCTCAAAAAGAGGATAAACAGCATCTATAGAACCATTGAAAAAAATACACTATCACTGTTTACCTGTCTCTATTAGGTTAGTAGCTATCTAAGGGTTTCACTGCACTTTCAAAGTACCAAGAATGTGGTAGATGTAAATAGATACCTCTGTTTTTGTCTTTACTTTTGATGGTGTGGAGACTGCAGAAGAAGTTTTTAATTCATCTTTTAATTGTGAGATCTTTTCTCCAAGCTCTTTCAAAGTCTTCATTATATTTGCTCTTTCTTCTGGTTTCATGTTTTTGTTTTTTTCAAGCTTAGATATCAGCATCTACAAAATAAGCAGAAAAAGTAAAACTATACTTTGTAAATTGCAATCTTAAAAACTCAGAAGTCTGGATATCTTTGTAAATCAACTCTAAACATCAATTCCAACAAGCAAATAATTGAGTTCTTATCTTACCTTCTGACATTCTATTTGTTTTTCCAACATTTCTTGCCTCTTTTTCCTCATATCTTGTTGCAGCTTCATTGCTTCCTATATAAAGAGGTAAAAAAAAAAAAATTAGTAACAGATAACAAAATTTACCAATGATATATAATACTACTATACTCTCATTTCTTCTGAATTATTCCTAAGATTTTCTTTCTAATTAAAAAAGAAGAGCTAAAACCAGGGACAAAATTGTGGAGTATATTTTCTCCCAAAACTTCTGGTATAAGAGAATTCACATTTTAAAATTTATAACTGCACTTTAAAAAAAAATATTTAAAATACTGGATACTGACTAGCTCTATGAGATTTACTGATTAAAATGATATGAATATCTTTAAAGAAAACAAGAGCTATTTTCAACTTACCAATGTAATAAGCCAAATCCTTAATTTTGAAGTTCCAAATTTAATAAAAATGTGAGATGCAGTTATAGGTTAGAAATCACCAAAATCTATGGATTTTTGCCAGAAAAATTTTGCTTTCACCTCTGAGAAGTGAATCTTTCTACTAAGACAGTACATATAAAAATCTACTTTATTTGGAAAAAACCTCTATGACTAGCTTAAATCTAAAATGACAATGAAACTCAGAACTGAATAATATGAATGACTACATATGTTCATAACTATTTGAATATTAAATAAATGCTATAGTTTATGTGAAATATTATCCAATAACAAAACCAAAAAGGATACAGTAAAGCAAATGCTGAAATAAAAATCTTTGCTTTTCACTAGGTGCTTTGGGCTAGGAGTGTTGCTCTGTGGTAGAACACTTGCTTAGCATGTATCAGGCCCTAGATTAGATCTCCAGCACTATAGAAAAAATAAAGAAAGTATGTGCTTTTTTCCACTGGAAAGAAAAAGAAACATGACAGAACAAGGGGCAGTGGTGCAAGCCTGTAATCCCAGTAACTCGTGAGGCTGAGGCAGGAGAATCCCAAATTCAAGGCTAGACTCAGCAACTTGGCAAAAACCTGTCTCAAATTAAAAAATAAAAAGAGGGCTGGGGATGTGGCTCAAGCGGTAGCGTGCTCGCCTGGCATGCGTGCGGCCCGGGTTCGATCCTCAGCACCACATACCAACAAAGATGTTGTGTCCACCGAGAACTAAAAAATAAATATTAAAAAAAAAAAAATTCTCTAAAAAAAAAAAATAAATAAAAAGAGCTGGGGATGTGGATTAGTGGTAAAGTGTCTTTGAATTCAATACCTCATCCCCCACCTCCCCCCAAAAAAATTATATAAAATTTAAGGCTGAGGGTATAGCTCAGTGGTAGAGCATGTGCTTATTATTAACATACGTGAAGTCTTAGGTTCAATCTCCAGTGCCAAAAAAATAAAAAAGTTATTCCTTTTGTTTGATATGGCCACTGAAAGGCACTGTGAAACAATTTTGTTGTTTTGTTCATTCTTTTTCAGTTTTTGACTGCACATTAAATGGAGAAGATATATGTTCTATAACATGAACTGGTTTAAAAGTATTAACTTCTCAAAATTCAATAGGTCATTTCCTCTGCAAGACAAGAACTAAGATTGGTACCTGTTTTTTTTTAAGAACTTCTTGAACATCATGAGACTTAGACCCTGAACAAAGTTTTGAAGGTGTCTTTAAGTTTGAGGAGCTGTAAATCGTTTTTGGATGGCTTGGACTTGGAAACATCTAAAAAAAAACAAAAACAAAACAACACAAGAATATGATTAAATTAAACCTTACTGGTGCTTAAAATGAAGACTACATATAGTTTTAAATTTCTTAGGGGTTAATTTTTTTTTAATATTTTAAATGCTTCATTTATAAAAGCTGGTTCTTCACACATGACTCCAATTGTCATTCAACATTATTAATTTTTAGCTACAACATTTTGTTTCTAAATGCAATCCCTTATTTTTCTTCAAGTTTTAACTGTAAGAAAAAGAAGAGCAGCTCCCAACACCTAGAACCTGGCCTGCCTCTCAGATCTTAGAGCCCTACTGTTAAACACAATTTCACAGAATAGTAATAGCAGACAAAGCCACTGTTCTGACTGGGATGGATCAAGACAAAAATCAAGATCACTGCACAATCAGGACTGAATACAGATTAAAAACATTAATATTAGCCAAATCATAAAAATGACTATCCCTCTAATCATGCTCATAAAAATGATAGATACTTCTTTACCAACTATAGCTTTAGGTTCTAGTCTACCCTCTTTTCTTTCTTTTTTGTGATACTGGGGATTAAACTCAGGGCCTCACACATTAGGCAAGTGCTCTACTACTGAGTTACATCCCCAACCCTAACCTTCCCTTTCTTGGTATAATGTATTGAGATATCTAATCCTACTTTTTTAAAATCCTGCACCAAAACCACCTAAATACAGCCCAAATCTTAAAATAAATCCTTTTAAAATCCATGGTTTCATTGTGTGTAACTTCCCCCACAGAAAAATGAATTCAGCTTGTTTAAACTATGGTTCTGTTCCTGGCTGTCTTTGGCTGTATTATAATAAAGTTATTTTCCATAAGCAAAATGCCAAATAAGGACCCATATTTTCCAATAACTGGAAATCCTTCTAGAATCAAGTTATTTCAAATTATAATCTTAATATCAATTTAATAAAATAATATGTGCTTATAATAAAATATAAGTACTTGGCTCACAAATTTAACTTTGCAAATAACCAGGAGGTGTCCATCTTCACTTTGCTGGTTTTGGTATTAGATTCCTTTCCTTTTCTAAATAGATGACTCTACAAGTACTCTCCCTTCTTTAAGGCACATACAGTTACAAAGGATACTACATTCTATATGGTTCAAGTCTTCCCTTTCATACTGCTCTTTTCTTTCCTTCTTTTTGCTTTTTAATTAATTTTGAATATATATGAGATGCAGAAAATAAAAGGAATTCATAGAAATTGTAACAACATATATCCAAATATAAAACTTCTCTCAATCTCCATAAGATTTAACTATCCTCAATATACAGGAAAATAACAAAACTATACAGGAAATTAACGATACAGGAAAGCCCCTTAGATACCACAGAGCTAACATTCACATTATTATTTTATTATTCAAATTAAAATGTCAATACCTACAATTTACTGAGTACTTATTATATGCTAATAACTTCTTTTTTACACTTTATCAACAACACAATTTTTAATTTCCATAGAAACTCAGCTTATTGAAAAAGAAGTTAATGTTTATGAACTGTCCATCATAGCCAGTAAAACAAATCAACTAAGGATTTGTCTTTAAAAAATCATTTTTTTTCTTTGTTTGTTTTTCATAATGGAATTTCGGACATTCAAGAGTAGAATTGTAGAAAACACTTGATATATCCATCACCAAGCAGCAATAAATAATGATCAGTACATAAAATAATCTTATTTCATTTATATCCCCAACTACTACATTCTTACCCCAAAACCTTACCACATCATCTATAATATTTCAGTTATAGTTCTAAAAGAACTTCTTTCTTCTTCTTACATAACCAACCACAATACCACACTTAAAAGATAGTACTAATTCTTAAATATCCACATCTCCAGTGTGTATTATAATTTTCTAAACATTTTTGTCTCATAAACGGATGGATTAAAATCCAGATAGTACAATTCAGTATATTTCCTTTAATCTATATTTTCCCTCGCCATCTCTTTCTAGTTTTGCAAATTACTTGTTCAAGAAAACAAGGCACTTATCCTGTAGTATTCCCTGTAGAATCCTGTAGGGATTCTGTAGAACACTTTAATAAGTTCTTCTGTTCCCCAATTTTCTTTTAAATCAGCAGATAGGATCTAGAGCCTTGATGATATTCTTTCTCTTTGACAATGTTCTGGTAATCTTCAACAATTTAGGGTTTAACAAAATATTCTATATCATCCATAACACCAGACTTTAGACAGCCATTTCTTCAAGGACCCATGTTTCTTTGAATGTTAAAGGTGTTTAGACCTTTTCAGTGAAGAGAACTAAAAAACATTTTGGGGTTAAAGATAAAATATAACTATATATATATATATATATATATATATATATACTGATTCTCTCAACTTAATAGCAGGCCTACAGTGTTGTTACTTAATCTCTCCTCCTTTCAACCATTCTGAAAAATCTCAGTTGTCAATGACAGCAGCTTATTAATTCCTCATTTGATTTATCCTACAATGCCCACAAGTTAGTTTCATAACACAGGTTGAGCATTCCTAATCTGAAAATCCAAAATCTTAAATGCTCCAAAAATCTGAAACATTTTTAAGCATCAAGATGTTACCACAAGTGGAAATTCTAAAGTGTAAACAAGAAGTTATTAGCACATAATAAGTACTCAGTGAAATCGTTTCACACAAAAAATTATTAAAAATATTGTATAAGACTAACTTTTAAACTACAATAATAAGGTATATATGAAACATAAATGAATTTCATATTTAGACCTGGGTAGATCGCATTAAATATATGTAAAGATTCCAACACGTGGAGAAATTCAAAATTGAAAATTTGTCCCAAGCATTTTAGACAAATACTCAACCTGTGCCAACATTGCCCAAACATGATTTTTAAAAAGAGCGTTTTAAAATTGCTTTTGGGACCTTTTAAAATGCATGTACAACATTTTAAAGGAATTAAACTCTACTGATAGGCACTCGGGTTTTTTGCAATTACAAGGAACTTTCAATTAGTAGTAGCCTTGCACATATACCTTTTCATATTTTGGCTACCATATCTTTGGCAGAGATTCTGAGAAGGAAGATTACTAGTTTAAAACAAATGCACACAAAATTTTGCCAGATACTGCCAGATTTCCTTTTATGAGAGTTGTATCATTTAGCATTTCTATTAGCATCTAAACTTCAGCTATAATTGGAATTATCCTGGCTATGAAGTGATTAATAAAGGGTCTAATTTTATCTTTTCCATATGGCTATCAGTTATCCCAGTATCATTTATAAAAAAGTCCTTTCTTTTCTTCACTGATATGGGATATTTTGTTAGAATATAATAAATTCCAAGTTGCAAATGAGTCAATTTCTAGATTTTCTATTATTTTCTATTATCTGTCTATTCATATGCCAATACTAAATTGTTTTAGCTAAAGAGGCTTTTTATAGTATTTTTTGGGATAGCCCTGTGTTCTTTTTCAGGGTTTCCCTGGCTCTCTTTCTAATAATCTCCATGCTAGATATTTACTGTATAGATATATTCCTAAAAGCAAAAGAAGCTACAAGACATTTCAAACTAAAATTTCTAGGAGTAGGGGTATATAGTTCAGTGGTAGAATACTTGCCCAGCATGCATATGGAACCGAGTTCAATCCCCTTTTTTAAATTATGACGAATTCCCTTCACTATGTTTTTATTAATGAGGGAAAATGAGTAAAGGAATAGACTGTGAAAGATATCTACCTATTAGTAAGTACCTAAAATTCTCAGATTCCTACTTAACTTTTTTTTTTGGCCATGCAGGGAATCAAACCCCTAGCATTCCACCATGAGCAACATTCCCAGCTCTCCCCTACTTAGATTTAAATTGAAAAAAAAATTAATTAGCAAATTTCTGTAATTATGGAAATTAGGAAGATATACCTTCCACATTAAGGTCAGCTGTCACACTTGCCTTGATTAAGGAAGTAAGATGTTATAAATCTAGATGATAATCAATTTGTTTAGGCATTTGGGATTTTTACAATTATAAGGAACTTACAATTAATAGTAGCTTCTCTTTGTGTCACTGAATGATTCTAAATATATATGAAATTCACAGAAATATATATGAAATCCACACACCTGGCAATCCTCCCCAGCACCACCGGACTGATTCAACAAGTGTGACGCATCACTCTGGTTACCACTTGCATGTCCAAGACGATGTTTAACAGGAACTTTGTTAAGAACATATGCACCTGATGTCTGTGGTTTGCCCATCATCTGCATACACAAAACAAATACACATGTGGAAAACATTTAAAAACACACCTAAGAATGACATATATGTAAGATAGTGGTGACCTGGGAAAGAAGATAAGGAAATGAAAATGGGACAGTGTGTCAATTATCCATAGTTTTTATTTTTGGAGATGGGTGAATATACAAATGATTATGTTACATTATGCACACATTTTGGATATCTAAAATGTTACTACAGCTGGATATGTAGCTGAGTTGTAAAGCATGAACTTAGCATTCATGAGGCCCCTCCTTCAGTGCCAGCACAAAAAATAAATTAATTAAATATGTAACAATAAACTGCATACAGATATATTTTTAAAAATGCTACAATTTTTATTGTTCTAATATATAATGCTTTGAGAAAGATGGCTTAAAATCACAGTAGCTTAGTATGAGTCATGATGTAAAATGATGGTCTCAAAAGGCAATCTTGAGGGCTGGGGTTGTGGCTCAGTGGTAGAGTGATTGCCTAGCATATGTGAGGCACTAAGTTAGATCCTCAGTACCACATAAAAATATAAATGAAAATAAAGTTTAAAAAAAAAAGGCAATCTTGAGCTACATTAAAAAAAACATGGTTTAGGGGCTAAGGATATAGCTCAGTTGGTAGAGTGCTTGTTCAATCCCCAGCAAAACACACACAGACACAGACACACAGACACACACACACACAGAGAACATGGTTGAATAATCATAGAGGGGATGGTATCACTCTTTTCTTCACTATTTATCCAACATCTAGGGTAAGTAAGTACTCAACTCTGGGCCCTAACGTGATGCAAGATACAGACAAAAATGAATGAAGGCTTAGATGCTACAAGACAAATGATTGATATATATATATATATAATAAATATATATAATATAAATATATAATATATATACATACATAAACATATATATACTATAAATATATATAATATTTATACATATATACATATAGACACTATAAGGAATACCTTTTTGTCTTTAAACGCATTTAATATAAACATGAAAACAACTAGGTGGAGATTATCATTATTGTCAGCAACTAAACGATTCTAACACATGGTGTTTGTTCTTTCCTTCCTTTAACTATTCATTAAAATGTCTTCAAAAATAGGTACCGGGCATGGTGGTACATGCCTGTAATCCCAGTGGCTCAGGAGGCTGAGGCAGGAGGATCGCAGGTTCAAGGCCAGACTCAGCAACGTAGTAAAACTACAAGCAACCTAGTAAGACCCTGTCTCAAAATAAAAAATAAAAAGGGCTGGGGATGTGGCTCAGCAGTTGAACCCCTAGGTTCAATCCCTGATGCCATGGGAAAAAAAAAAAAAAAGTACCAGGCCCTATTTAATCACTGAATAAAATAGTTAAAATCACAGTTGGAGTTTCCATTCCAGCTTGAAATGGAATAGAATTTTTCTTTTCTTAAATTTATTCGTTTATTTTTGTAGTACTGGGATTGAATCCAGGACCCTGCACAGGCTAGGCAAGAATTCTACCACTGAGTAGAGCTCCAGTCCCCAGGAATAGAATTTTCCTACATAAGAAAAAGTAGGTCAAATAGATACAGGGAGAAAAAAATAAGTAAATCATCTTTAAATTTAGAGTTGTTCAGTGGTGCGCAGTTGTTACACTTCAGTTCGCATATAAATCACTTAAAGAGTACTTTTTAGCCAGGTGTGGAGTTCATGCCTAGAATCCCAGTGATGCACAAGCCTGAGACGAAAGGACTGCAAGTTCAAGGCCAGCCTGAACAACTTAGCAAAGCACTAAGCAAGTTAGTGAGAACCTCTCTCAAAATAAAAAATAAAAAGGGTTGAGGATATAACTCTGTGGTAAATTGCCCCTAGGTTAAATCCCCACTACCCCCAAAAGAGTACTTCTTGAAACATGTAAATTTGGGGACCTCACATCTGAGATCAACTCTAGATTTGTCCTACAGGTGAGGCCAGAAGTCTGCAGTGAGAACAAGGATAATAGCACTTTTCAAATTTTTTAGTGTACATTAACAATCACATGGAGAGCTTGTTAAAACATGGATTCCTTGTCTTCACACTAGGATAGGATGGGTGAAGCCCAAGAATCTCCATTTCTACTAATCAAATGCTGCTGGTTTGCAAATCAAACCATGAGTATGTCTAAGGTAGAAGACTCAAGAGCCAGTTGAGGATGGTGGCACACACCTGTAATCCCATATACTTGGGAGGCTGAGGTAGGAGGATTGCAAGTTCAAGGTTAGCCTGGACAAATTGTCAAGATCATGTCTCAAAACAAAATAAAAAAAGGTTAGAGATGTAGCTCAGTGGTACAGTGCCCTAGTAACGCCAAAACAAACAAACAAACAAAAAACAACTCAAGGGACACAAATTGAGAAGTACTGGCCTACGGGTGGGACTAGACCTCTAATTCCTACTGAACCAAATTACCTTCTGGATACCTCCATGCACTGAAGAAGGAGGAGACTGGGACACCAGCACCTGCTGCGGATGAAGGTGCTGTGGCAGGTGATGATGCTGCTGTGAGAGATGACTCAATGTTTGCTGTTGTTGCAGGAGAAGCTGTGTTGGGGACTGCAGTGCTGGTTGCTCGTTGTTTTCCCTATGCCACAGGACTCGAATAAATCGGTTGTTTAGAACTGCTTCTGTGCTAGAAATAGCCTTCCTGGCCTCCTCGTTGGTAAGGTATTGGATGAGGGCTGCTTCAGGATCACCCTTAAAAGCAACCTTTAAGAAAATAAATGGAAAGAACTTAAATTCCCAAGAATAGGGAATAGTTAAATAAATTATGAACCATTGCTATGAGCTGAATTATGTCCTCCCAAAATTGTATGTTGAAACCCTAACCTCCATGGACAGTCTTTTAGGAATTAACATTCAATGAGATCATAAATTTGGGCCTTAATTGGATAGGTGGTTTTGTGAGAAGAGGGCCAGCTATCTGTAAGCCAGGAAGAAAGCCCTCACCAGGAACCAAATCAGCCCAGCATCCATGTTAGTGATTTGCACCTACCTACTTTAAGTCATGTACATTTTCTTAAATGCCATAAAGAAATAATGATGTAGGAAAATTTTAACAGGAAAAAAAAAAAAAGAGGGATATTTGGTATAATCATATTTTTTTGTGATTTTCAGTGTGTAGAGCATTTTTAAAAAGAGAATATGTGTTATGTATACTTCCATATAAATATAAACAGCATGTCTTTTAATCAAAAGATAAACAGTCATCACTGCCAAGCAGTAAGATTTGGTGATTTGTTTTTTCACTTGTGTTTAATATATTTCCAATTATTTATACAACAGAACATCTACTACTTTTATACCCAAGGAAAAAAATATGTTTATAAATTTCTCAAAAAGAACACTTTTTTTTTCAGTATATTGAAATACCAAGTCTCCCAATACTATTTTCTTAAATTCAACTATATAATGATAACTAGCAACTATCAAATTGAAATTTCAAATTAAACTTGTCTTTCTTTATGTGTTATAACACCCAACCACAAATTCAAATATCTAACAAGTACACAACAAAATAAAAAGGCTATAGCTTCTTTGGTCCTGGATAACATATTCTACTGCCTAAAATTCTCAATGTTAGAACCATCCTTAAATAATTAGTATTTCACCAAGATATAAAAAAAAATCAGTCAACAGACAAGATTACAGGCTTAGAAATTACCAAAAATCTCAGTTACTAAGTTATAACACTAATATAGGGGAGAAAAAGTCATTTGTTAAGATATAGGACTATCTTTTTTAAGAGGGGTAGCAGAGAAAAAAATCAAATGAATTCACAAGAACAATTCAGCTTCACAATTCCACTATAAAGGTGGGTATATAGATACACAGTGTAAAGTTCATAGCACTTAAAAGAAATGATCATAATTACTACTGACTCATTTAAGCAAGGTGAGCTGATAGAACACTACCAAGACACACAGAATGTATGGATTCTGTTATTGACATAGCCACATTTACCTGGATATTAACAATAGTTCCAAATTTGCTGAAGTGTTCATTGAGCTTGGTAATGTTGTTCAATTCCTGAGGGATTTTCTTGACTTCTAATTTGGTGTTTGTATACTGATTCTTTCGCAAGAATCCTGGTTTACTCTGATTGTTATTCCCTTGCCTGAAACAAATATTAATAGATCCTCGTTAATTCTCTCACCTCATGCATTCCCAAGAGGTAAATTAGCAAAGTAAGTAAAATTCCTATTTATTTAAAAGCGTTTTGGGAGAATGGGGATATAGCTCAGTTGGTAGAGTGCTTGCCTCGCATGCACAAGACCCTGGGTTAAATCCCCAGCACAAAAAAAAAAAAGTTTTTTGTAAGTTCTTAGCATTCTTCAGAAATTACTAAGCAATTCTCACATACTCCTTTTTTTTTTTTTAAGTTGTTGGACACAATACCTTTATTTCATTTATTTTTACGTGGTGCTGAGGATTGAACCCAGGGCCTTACAGGTGCTAGGCAAGCAATCCACGGCTGAGCCACAACCCCAGCCCAACATAACCCTTATCTTGATAAAATAGGTGGAGAGAAAGAAAAAAAGAGAACTGTGTGATATTACAAAAAGAGGCCAAATTGACATTAAAAATCATGTCGGGGGCTAGGGATGTGGCTCAGGCGGTGGCACGCTCCCCTGGCATGCGTGGGGCCCGGGTTCGATCCTCAGCACCACATACAAAGATGTTGTATCCACCGAAATCTAAAAAATAAATATTTAAAAAATTCTCTCTCTCCCCCTCTCTCTCAGTCTCTCTTTAAAAAAAAAAAAAAATCATGTTGGGCTGGGGATGTGGCTCAAGTGGTAATGTGCTCGCCTGGCATGCGCGGGGCGAGGGGTTCGATCCTCAGCACCACATACAAATAAAGATGTTGTGTCCACCAAAAACTGAAAAATAAATATTAAAAAATTCTCTCCCCGCCCCCCTCTCTCTCAAAAAAAAAAAAAAAAAAAAAAAAAACATGTTAAAAAGACCTACAACAGGCTGGGGTTGTGGCTCAGTGATATGATGCTCTAGGGCTGGGGTTGTGGCTCAGTGGTACAGTGCTTGCCTAGCATGCATGAGGTACTGGGTTTGATCCGCAGCACCACATAAATGTAAAATAAAGATATTGTGTCCACCTAAAACTAAAAAATAAATATTAAAAAAAAAAAAAGACCTACAACAATTACCAAAGCCTAACATTAAAGCAAGGATAGAGCACCATATTTTTCTTTTTGGGTACTGGGAATAGAACCCATGAACTACATCCCCAGCCCCCCCGCCTTTTTTTTTCTTGAGACAGGTCTCAATAAATTACTGAGGCTGGTCTCGAACTTACATTCCTCCAGCCATAGCCTCTGGACTCACTGGAAATACTGACATGTACCACTGCATTCAGCCTAGAGCACCATTTTTAAAAAAATTTTTTTTTAGTTATTCATGGACATTATCTTTACTTTGTTTGTTTTTATGTGGTGCTGAGGACTGAACCCAGTGCTTCACATGTGAGAGGCAAGCACTCTGCCACCGAGCCACAATCCCAGCCCTAGAACATCATTTTCCTTTTTTTGGGTGTGTGTGGTGCTGGGAATTGAACCCAGGGCCTTATGCATGCAAAGCAAGCACTCTACCAACTGAGCTATATCCCAGCCCTACAGCATCATTTTTCAATAATGAGTTTTTCAACTTTTGCAAAGGTACAAAACTTTTTCTTCTTTTCTTTTTATTTCTAGTGTCACAATAATTTTTAATATTGCATTAAGTACAGAAATAGATATGTTGCAAATATCTATTATGTTATTGTTAACTTTTCAATTTTTAGGACATTCTAAACATGTCTCCTGGAAGCCTAAATTTGAGACACATAATTTTCAAATAATGGTTAATGACAACTCTTAATTTTAACAATTTTACTAATTCAATCAAATCAACAAAAACACCAATTAAATGTTACTATCAAGAAAATTATCTTACTTTCCCAGCCAAGGTTTCTTTGTGAGTGGCCCTTCCAAACCACTCATAGCTCTTTTTCGGCTATCTGGTTCAAGAACTACTCTGGTTATGTTGCTATTAATTGAAACAGGAACTGGTGGTTCAGTCTGGATGACAATATTAGCAGCTGTTGGAAACAAAAATTCATATTACTGAGTTTTGTGGGAATTTCAGATGATTAAAGTATTTAGTCTAAAAAAAGAACTACGAATAGCTTTCAACTACTATCATTGCCTTTTTGGAAATGCCTAATAGCAAGAAAAATTACAATGCTTCTTTATTCTCTTTTAAAAAATAAAAATTCAAGTTAAAAAACTTAAAGGCAACCCCAATGTAATAACTAATTCAGGCATGGATCATCAATGCGTTAAAAAAATTACTGGATAAAGGTTACTGAAGAACACCACTCTACAAATTACTTACTTATAAAATAAAAAGATAATATATCACCTTAGAGAAATAATCAAACTTAGCACCATTAATGAAGGGACATTATCTGTCTTCAGATGTAATCCCAGAAGTGTTCACCATACTGTACGAACTGGATAGTATATTATGGAAATATGATTCTTACTGGGCAATAATACTGTGCTTATTTAGGACTATGTATTATTCTTAGATGTAAGCTAAAAGTTTTAAAGTGTCACAGCATCTGTCATTTACTTTCAAGTCATTCAAGAAAAACATGAGGGAAGAGGAAGGTCAATACTATATAGTGACATATTTCACAACAGTTATGAAAAAAACACTATAATAATACTGTAAAACTTATACTTATCAATGGCGGGAAGAAATGAATTGAACAAAAAAGTAAAATCACACAAAACCATGTATATTATACCCTGAGTATTTTCCCCTAAATTTAGCAACTCCATCAAGCAAAGAATAACTTATTGGGCATAGAGGGATGGATACAGGTGGGAAGTACTATGTTCCACTTAATCTATGTGACAATCAAGGAAATTATGACATAAAAGCTCATTCATTTTACATGTATCTCTTAAGCAACTATTTTATAGCTCTGAAAATGTAGGAGATTTTGGAAATAAATTAATGAATTAATCCTGCCCTTGTACGATTTGTGTTTTTAGAAGGCTAATGGAGGAGACAATAATTGTGATGTTATAAAACATTCTAGAACTTGAGATGCCCTTGCACTTTCCTTAAATAGTTCTTATGATTACCACTTCACATTGCCTAATGCTTTTCTTGATTGAGGTGCTTCGTTAAAACAACAATAATAAAGATATCTGGAGGTTAAGTACTTATACAAGACGACAAAGCAAGTATTTAGTATACAAACCACATGACTTCTTCAGTGACAGAGATTATCTATGGATTACTATGTATGAATGTACAGACAGACTAGACCAGGTTATTTACAAAGGGAAGACATGAAATCATTGAGAACCTGAACTTCCCACTAATTTCAGGTAACTAGGTTAACAATATGTGCAACAAAGAAGGTAAGAACATATTCTTTGGAGTTAGGTAGACCTGGGTTCAAATTCCAGTTCTGACCCTTAGAAGTTGTGTGATTTTGGGCAAATTCTTTAATAATATGCCCCAGTGGCTTCGCTTTTGAAAAATAAGTATAAAAACAGTATCTCTTTTATGAGCTGTTGTAAAGAATGAGAGAACTATATATATGTATGCATAAATATAAATTTATGTTTATAAAAATTTAAGTATAAATATAAGTATTTACAAATGTATTTATACATACAAATAAATATTTATATATATTTCTCTGTGTGTGTGTGTGTGTGTGTGTGTGTGTGTGTGTAGTGGGTGTAGTGGGGGTGTGTGTAAGCACATTATAGGCATTTGGTATAATCTTTTTTTTTTTTAAATTTTGGTACCCGGGTATTGAACTCGAGGGTACTCAGCCACTGAGCCACACCCTCAGCCTTATTTTGTATTTTATTTGGAGACAGGGTCTCACTGAATTGCTTAGAGCCTAACTGCTGAGGCTGGCTTTGAATTCATGATCCTCCTGCCTCTGCCTCCCAAGCCACCTCATCCGACCATTTGGTACAATCTTAAAACAAAAACCACAGTGGTAATAATATTATTAATGACAGTAAAGACGAATAAAATCAGGACAGCAAATAATAGGAAAGTGTTCACCACATGATTAAATTAGAAAATATGTAAAGTATGGCATGTGGCCAGTAACTCAAGCTGAAATTAAATTTTGGAAATTTAACTAAAGCAATAGTAACTGTAGTCACCACACTTGTTAAATAATCTTCTTTTGGCCAGGCGCAGTGGTACACATCCACAATCCCAGCGGCTCGAGAGGCTTAGGCAAGAGGATCACAAGTTCAAAGCCAGCCTCAGCAAAAGCAAGGAACCAAGTAACTCAGTGAGATCCTGTCTCTAAATAAAATACAAAATGGGGCTGGGGATGTGACTCAGTGATCAAGTGCACCACAGTTCAATCCCTGGTGCCAAAAAAAATAATAATCTTCTTTTGGAGGGTGGGGGAAAAGAGGTTATCAACCCATATTAAAAAGTAAAGGCTAATGTCTAAACTTGTTTTGTTTTTAATTTTTTTAATTTTTAATGTTTGTGCCTAAGCTTTGTAATAGGTTCTAAACTATGGTTTTACTTAGAAGTGGTAAAAATGGTCCAATGATAGTTTAACTGTAATGTTTTAGGTCCTCAGTTATTAGCATGAAACAGAACTCTCAGGGTACAAATAATGAGTTATTTGAGGGAAAGAGAACAATCATTTCATCTTCTATACTAATATCTAGCATAATACCTTGCATACAGCTTAAACAGTATGAAGTCCTATGCCCCAAAAAGCAATTAAATAACATTAATATTATCTGTATTAAAAAATGAAAATATTCTAACTATTGCTTTAAAATCAAAATTGGAGATAAAATTTTAAAATATCTGAAGTGATTGCATAATGCCCTTCAAAGAGAGTATATACATAATTTCCTCAAATGAGGTCAGAAATGCAAATGTAATAGCTATCCAACTACTGCATTACACTTATTATCAGAAAAAGTTCAAGACATTCTCACCTCTTGGATTTGCATCCATATCTCCAGATGTTAGACCAATCAGGTTGGGACGCTGTGTCTGTGTTCTTGAAAAGAACTGTCTATACTGTGATCTACCAGAGCTGGTAATACTAGGAGCTTCTGGGTTATAACCATCAGGTTCATAAGTATCTAAGGGAAAACAAAACAAAACATATAACAAATCAGAAAGAAGTTAAACTACTTCCCATTACTATAAATAACTGCTAATAAATAAATAATAATAAACATATATTCTTCAACAAATTATATCAACCAGCATATATTTCTTTTTGAGTTACAGTTTATAGATACTCTGTTTGAAAGTGAAAGAAAAAATACTATTATCACAAAACATAAATATACCCATTTTCAAACTCTGATATACTACCAGATTCATTCACTTAGTCTTTCTACACTATATATTAACTGCCTAATCCAAACTTCAATACACATTTCATGTATATGTATATCATATATGGAAGATTGTTGAGTTTCATGCCTTACCAATTCGTTTGCCTATCTGCACTTCAAAGTAAAGAAGTATTAGCTGGTTTTATATATGTATTAAAAATTTTTTTCAAATAAAACATCTAGATAAGTTTTATATTTATAAATAATTATCTTAATGACTTCTTCACTTTTATCAAATGTCCTATATCTTCCCTAAACTAAGATTTTAATTTTTAAAATTATAATATTAAATAGTTATTATGTTAATGCTAAAAAATTTCTGAAAGTATTTATTTCCAAATGGTATAAATCCTTTTCATCTTCCATAAAAGGAAAAGCTTATGAATTAACTGAAGAACTAATTTTTATAAATGTTATTTAGAAGTCCTTGTGCCCTTAAGTGGTTCACATTAAATTTAAGTTATAAGATAAGGTACACTCAAATCTTCAATAATGATCAATTACTTCTACGATCCAAAGTATAAGATTAGCAAATTATCCCCATTTAGGGATCTTTCTGGACTCATATAAGCATTTGAAACTGCAGTGCCTATCTAAATGAGCACTATTAGGATTCAGAAGTCCTCAAAGCAGCAAATTTCTCACAACCCTCTTAGATTAAACCTCTCCCCTGAATACTGTGTTTTCCCTAACTTTACATTCATGAGCAAAATTTATATTCTCTCCTTGCACAAACCATAAACAAGCTACCATGAGCCTAAACAATAAAATGACATTAAAGCACAAATGATTCTGAGATATTTGGCATTAGAACTAAAACTGCTAGTCAGTACTTCTTCTCCCTACCTTCCCTCCATTCTTCCACTTCTGGCTTTGAAAGAGTTCATGGGAGTAGCACAGAAGGGATATCAGTGTATTAAAAACTGATCCTCTCTTATTGTTTACTTCTTGAAATGTTTGTCTATTTTATTTATCTTTTCAAATGTTAACCAATGTTGAAATTAATCACCGGAGCCCTTTGTGCTGCCCTACTCAGAAGAGAATGACTCAGGAGATATAATCAATTATTATCACAATAATTTTCCTATCGTAGAATTTACATTTTATTCTCAAAGCTGTCATTAAGCCTCAAAGTAATCTGATGATAGTTAACAAAAGCACAACCAAACAGATGCTTTCACCTCAAGAGTTAGGAGGCTATACTTACACTTATCTGGGTTTCATATTCGGGCTTCACATTATTTAAATATTTCAGCTTCTGCTCTAAGCCACGCCCCCACTTTTTTGTTTGTTTGTTTCAAGACAACTATAGTTTTCAATAGTGAGTATACCCTTTTGACAGAAACATGCATTGGAACAATGTGTAGCTTGAAAATAAATCTCATCTACTTGCTTAATTAAAGCTGATTGTGTTTAAGACTGACATAATTTGATGATACGTAAAATAATAATTTCCATGGTTTTTGTGTCTAAAAATTATATAACATACAAAATAAATGCCATTTTATTTTTTTAAAAAATCAGCAAAATATGTTTAAAAGTTTTCATTTACCATGTGGCATTACTAACAAAATCTTGTACAGTCAAGGCTACAGAAAGTTTTAAAGTTACATAATCAAATGTCCCTGTTCTGTAATTCCTGGGAATACACATAACGCCAATAAACTTAAAAGTCCTTTAGTTAATTATGATGAACTGAAATCTAAAGGCAAAGTGAAAAAGGTTAAAAAAAAAACAAAAAAACAGTCTCATGAGACAAAGCAATCCACAGATCTTCAAAATATACACATCAACAGGAGGAAAGAGTTCTTTTCAAGAATCACCACATTACATTCAATTAGTCCATACAATGAGAGGTAGACGGGGGGACAGGGATATTTTATCCATAATCAGCAAGAAACCAATTTTTTTGTTTATTTTAAAGAAAAATTACCCTAGTTTTTCCTCATAATGTATAACTAATTAATTAGAAAACACTCAAGTAGCCGGGTGCAGTGGCACATGCCTATAATCCCAGCAGTTCAGGAGGCTGAGGTGGGAGGATCATGAGTTCAAAGCCAGCCTCAAAAACAAAAAAAAAAAAAACACAAAAAAAAACAGCCAGCATCAGGGGTGGAGCAAAAAGCCAGCCTCAGCAACTTAGCATGTCCTAAAGCAACTTAACAAGACCCTGTCTCCAAATGGAGTATTAAAAAAAAAAGCTAGAGATGTGGCTCAATGATCAAGCACCCCTGGGTTCAACCCCAGTACCAAAAAAAAAAAAAAAAGGAAAGAAAACACTCAAGTAGATACTACCTTCCTGTCTACTCAATCAGAAATTAGCATGACTTCATTACTGAGACACAGAAAGTTAATACAGAAGACACCAGAAGATGACAGACACAAAGGGGTCCTATTCATCTAGTAGCCAATAAATACAAAGCAAAGCAGCAGAGGAACAGATAATAAAACAACCTAAGAGGGGCTGGCGATGTGGCTCAAGCGGTAGCACGCTCGCCTAGCGTGTGTGTGGCCCAGGTTCGATCCTCAGCACCACATACAAACGAAGATGTTGTGTCCGCGGAGAACTAAGAATAAATAAATGTTAAAATTCTCTCTCTCTCTGTCCCCTTCTCTCTCACTCTCTCTTTAAAAAAATAAAATAAAATAAAACAACCTAAGAGTTTAAATAGGAATATGCGACAGCAGATCAGGATGTCAGGCCACCTCTTAGGTGACCAGCTTAAGGTATAAAAGATCAGTAAGGTGGATGGCCATCTGTAGCAAAGCTTACCTGGGACCAGAGGGGTGGGGCTGGAGACTGAGGTATGATACCCAATGGAGGATCCCATGAGGTTGCGAGGTGGCACCAAACGAGCAGCCAACAGAGGAGGCGGTGTCCCCAACTGAAGTCGCTCAGATGCAGCAGCACCATGTTCACGAGAGTACATGGGCTGTCCTATAGAGGAAAGAATAGGAGGGCAGCTGGGATTGAGAGTCACGAGCTTGTCTTAGGTAATGGTGTACTTCCTGAGACTGAGCCAAGACACAGAAATTATACCAACAGGAACAGTAGTTGAGAAAGAAGTTACTGAGATTCTTTCTAACTCAAGAAAGTACAGACTCGCCACTGGTTAGGATGCATTCAGGTATAAACAAAATAAGAACTAGGTAGTACAATTACATAATCTCCATCTTTTAGAATCTTAAATGGAACAACTATGTGTTCATTATATCCAAAGCCAACCAACCATGTCAAGTTACCAAAGGAGTCTTGAGCTATTATTCACATAGCATTTTGTATCCAAAGAGATATGCAACTGATGGCTATCCGACATACACTCGCCTCAAAACCACATATTTTAGGTTTGCACAAAAAATACTCTCCTGAGAAAAGAAAAGATAATAATGGACTACTACCACAAGCATATCCTCACAAAGAATAAGAAATGTTCAAAGAGAGCAATAATTTGTTATTCCACATGGGTAGGTCAATAACAGAACAAAGACAAAAACCTTGATACACAGACAAGCATTGGACATATGAAATTATTCCAGATACTATGAATCATGTTTTTAAAGACAGCGTGTGTGTGTGTGTGTGTGTGTGTGTGTGTGTGTAAAATATACAACAATATAGACACAATGAAGTCAAATTCTGAAGAACAAGATTAGAAAAAGAATAATCATACCGGCGAGGTCCTGGATTTAATCTCTAGCACAATTTTAAAAAGAGAGAAAAAATATATCAAAAAGCAAACTTTCCTTTGGCTGTTTAATAGTATCTTGGGCTGGGGATGTAGCTCAATAGCAGAGAACTTGCTCCCTGAGTTAAATCCCCAATACCACAAAAGAAAAAAGGAAAACAACAAAGCATATTATTAACTGACAACTCCACATGAGACATACAAATTTATAAAGTTTAATCAGCGTATTATATCCAAAGTCAGACATTCTCTATAACACACGAACCAAATTAAAGTGAATTTAGGGCATGTGTGTATATGTGTGAGTGTGTATTTGTATGTGGTACTGGGAATTGAACCCAGGAACATTTGAGCTCTGAGCTACATCCCCAGTCCTTCTTTAAGTTTTACTTCAAACTGAGTGGGTCTTGCTAAGCTGCTGAGGTAGGCTTTGAATTTGCAATCCTCCTGCCTTAGCCTCCCTAGATGCTGAGATTACCGATGTGTACCACCATGTCCAGCTCCTAAAGATCTTTAATACACCTCAACAGGAGAGGCTATAAAGCAACCACTTGATTTCATAATTAATGTTAAGAAATAGAAAGGCTAAACTTTACTACTCTTCTCTTCCTAATATATGGAGAAACAGAAGAGATAAACCATATAATATAGCAGACTACATAACTGGGCACTTAACACCAATCCTCTCAAAATTTCTATTCAAAAAGGATCAGTTAATCATTGTACTGTACATGATTCAACATTATCTTCAATGATCTAAAAATAGTTTTAAGCATGAGCTAACTGCTTAAAACTGGGGATAGGGCACACTGGTTACAACACCCCTAGGTTCAATCCCCAAATAAAATTTCTGATGCACCATAAAATAGATCAAGTATATCTAATTAGCAATAACTAAGCCAAAGAAAACTGAAAAGTAAAAGGCTAGTTTGTACAGTGTTTTAAAAACCATTGACAACATGCTATTCAAATACTTCAGAAAGACTGTTGTTATTCAAATAAAATCTAATTTTTCTTAACATCTGTTAAGGTCCCTAAATAGTACTTTTAAAAGAAAATGTTCTTGGGCTGGCGATGTGGCTCAGCAGTAGAGCGCTCACCTAGCATGTGCGAGACCCTGGATTCGATCCTTAGCACCACATAAAAATAAAGGTATTGTGTCCAAATACAACTAAAAAATAAAATATTAAAAAAAAATGTTATTTAGACAAAGGGCTGATTCTAGGTCTGGGCAGAAAATATTTAAGATGAGTTTGCTACGCCATGGTATAACTTATCCTTCCAAAAGACATTTACCAAAGACTAGTGCATCGAAAATAAATAAAAATCCAGCAGGGGTCAATAGGAAATGATACAATAGGTCAAAGATGAGAAAATCTGAACATGAAAAAGGACTGTAATGGGGGCTGGGGTTGTGGCTCAGTGGCAGAGTGCTTGCCTAGCATGTGCGAGGCACTGAGTTCGATCCTCAGCACCACAAATAAATATATATAAAAAATAAAGGTTCATCAACAACTAAAAAATATTTTTTTAAAAAAGGACTGTAATGGAGTAGAACATTATCAAACATAATAAAAATACATGAGTTCATAATGATACTTTTTAAAATATTTTTTTGGGGGAGGAGGGGGACCGGGAATTGAACTCAGGGGCACTCAACCACTGAGCCACATCCCCAAGCCCTCTTTTGTATTTTATTTAGAGACAGGGTCTCACTGAGTTTGCTTAGCACCTCGCTGTTGCTGAGGCTGGCTTTGAATGCGTGATCCTCCTGCCTCAGCCTCCTGAGTCACTGGGATTCCAGGCATGAGCCACCATGCCCTGCCATAATGATACTTAAAAAAAATACAGGCAGCCCTTTTGGAATACACAGAAAATCAACTCATCATTCTGAAAACTGAAATAAAAGAAAACAAACATTTTTCTGTCTTTCTTGTAAAACTGAATTTCAGGATAACCAAAGGTTTAATACTGCCAAGTTTTACTTTATAGAATTATAGAAATAATGAAAAAGAAATTGCAGAATTAGAGTATCACATGAAACCAGAGATCCATACATCATCAAAACTGGCTATTAAAACTGGCACCAAAACAGGCTGGTAGACCAATGGTACAAAATAGAGGACACAGAGACAAATCCATAAAATTACAACTACCTTATATTAGACAAAGGTGTTAAAACCATGCAATGGAGAAAGGATAGCATCTTCAACAAATGGTGCTGGGAGAACTGGAAATCCATATGCAACAAAATGAAATTGAATCCCTTTCTCTCTCCATGCACAAAAGTCAACTCAAAATGGATCAAGGAGCTAGGAATCAGACCAGAGACTCTGCGTCTAATAGAAGATAAAGTTGGTCCTAATCTTCATCACGTGGGGGCAGGCCCCAAATTTCTTAATAAGACACCTACAGCACAAAAGTTAAAACCAAGAATCAACAAATGGGACAAATTCAAACTAAAAAGTTTTTTCTCAGCAAGAGAAATAATATGCGAGGTGAATAGGGAGTCTACATCCTGGAAACAAATTTTTACCCCTCAAACATCAGATAGAGCTCTAATCTCTAGAGTATACAAAGAACTCAAAAAGTTAAACAACAAAAAAGCAAATAACCCAATCAACAAATGGGCCAAGGACTTGAACAGAAACTTCTCAGAAGAGGACAATACAATCAATCAACAAATGCATGAAAAAATGCTCACCATCTCTAGCAATCAGAGAAATGCAAAT
The DNA here is from genome assembly GCF_964194105.1 of Spermophilus citellus. Taxonomy (NCBI): domain Eukaryota; kingdom Metazoa; phylum Chordata; class Mammalia; order Rodentia; family Sciuridae; genus Spermophilus; species Spermophilus citellus. Next base: position 184,905,568 of record NC_138182.1, read on the forward strand.
TAAAACTACTCTAAGATACCATCTCACTCCAATAAGAATGGCAGCCAGTATGAAGTCAAACAACAATAAGTGCTGGCGAGGATGCAGGGAAAAAGGTACACTCATACATTGCTGGTGGGACTGCAAATTGGTGCAGCCAATTTGGAAAGCAGTAGGAGATTCCTTGAAAAGCTGGGAATGGAACCACCATTTGACCCAGCTATTCCCCTTCTTGGACTATACCCAAAAGACCTAAGAAGAGCATACTACAGGGACACAGCCACATCAATGTTTATAGCAGCACAATTCACAATAGGTAGAATGTGGAACCAACCTAGATGCCCCCTTCAATAGATGAATGGATTAAAAAATGTGGCATTTATACACAATGGAATATTACTCAGCAATAAAAAATAATGAAATCATGGCATTTGCAGGCAAATGGATGGCATTAGAGCAGATTATGCTAAATGAAGTAAGCCAATCCCTAAAAAACAAATGCCGAATGTCTTCTCTGATATAAGGGGGGTGACTCAAAATGGGATAGGGAGGGAAGAGCATGAGAAGAAGACTACCACTAAATAGGAAAGAGAGGTGGGAGGGAAAAAGAGGGAGAAGGGGAGTTGCACAGAAGATGGAAGGAGAACCTCACTGTTATACAGAATACATATATGATGTTGTAATGAGAAAAAGGAAAAAAAAAAGTGTGTCACATTAGATCGGATAGAGAGAAAGGATGGGAGAGGAAGGGAGGAATAGGGAGGATAGGAAGGGCAGCAGAGCAGACAATATGATTGCTGTAGGCACATTCCATGTATGTAGTATATATCAAAATGCATTCTACTGTCATGTATGACTAAATAAATAAAAATTTTTAAAAAATAAAATAAATAATATATGGGGAATGCATTTATAAAACATGAATGATTTATGTAAGAAAAACCATAAAATGTTCCTCAAATAAAACAAATGCCTAAATATGTTGAATAAATGCAAAAAAAAACTGGCTATTAAAACTATGAGCAAATTTTAAAAATGAATGGATCAGGATGAAAAAAATCTGGGTGCACTGATCAATATTATAACACAGAAAGGAAATACCAGACATGAACATAATGATGTTCTACAGTAGGAAGTACATAAACCCATCTACAAAACGTTCTTCCAAAAAACAAGAAAAAGAAAATAAGTATGAATCTTATTAATCAACTTATAATTTACAGAAAATACAGGGGTAGAATTATGTGTTAAATGATACCAGAGGATGCAAGCTGACAAGGCTAGATTGTGAGAATATTCTCTAGGAGAAATGATCTGTTTCCTCAACAAATAAATGTCGGGGGGGGGGGGGGCGCGCAAGGGAAATCATTACAGATTTTAAGAAACCTATAAACTAAGTATAATGTGTAATCTTGTTTGGGTCCAGCTTCAAATGAACCAGTTGTAAATGGACATTAATGACACAGCTGAGAAATATGAACACTAACTGAATATTTGACAAAATAAACTTATCAATTGTGAGGGGAGTGTTATAGTATAGTGATTTTGTTTTATTATTCTTATTTAATCCTTATGTTTTAAAGATACCTAAGTTTACAAAGGTAAAATGCTATGTTAGGGATTTGTTCTAAACCTCAAGTTACAGACGGATTACAGACAAAGCAAGTTTAAGTATATATCTGTTGATAACTATTGAAGCCAGAAATAAGAACATGAAGATTCACAACATTATTTGTTTTCCTTTTGCATATATTTGAAATCTTTTGTGAGTTTTTAAAATATTCAATAGGTTACAATAATGGTAAAGATAAGCTAGTCAGAATTTACACTCTTTCAATTAGGTTTGCTCAGTGTGCAGAGTAATGGGATAGTTCCAAGCTACAAATACCTCAAGTTCATTTGCCCCTCTTAAGTTCATATTTCTTTACATGCCTGATAGCATTCTTAAAGAAATCAGAAACACATTAACACATTCTTAAAGAAATCAGAAAAATTGAAAAAAAATTAACACATTCTTAACATTAACTCTAGTTAGTTGAAGAGTCTTTACTCAAACTGAAATTTCAGTTGATTTTTAAATTTTTCCTAAATAAATATTCTAAAGGATATTTAGAATAAACTTAATAAATTTAGAATATTCTCAGGTAAACAAACATAGGGTTGGTCTTAACCTAAAAGCTCAAATAGAGAAAAAATAAAAAGCCACACCTTCTGTGGTTCAGCCATATTTATTATGTGTTGTCTCTAAAAGACTACAAGGTCTCTGGTATACTTTAGAAGTTCCAGGACCAAAGTGCTGCCTGCTACACAGTAGAAACTCTAATAAATAGTCACCTAAAGAAGGAACTAAAGGGGCTGGAATTATGGCTCAGTGCTTGCCAAGGATGTGTGAGGCACCGGGTTCGATCCTCAGCACCACATAAAAATAAATAAAATAAAGGTATTGTATCAAAAAAAAAAAAAAAAAGGAAGGAACTAAAGTTTAAAGGACACAAATGGCATGTATTTCTTTGGATGAATATCTGTATGTTGAAAACGGGCATTGTAACAACTAACACAACATGAATCAAAGTAAAACACAAGGAGAAAAAAAAATTAAAATAATATACAAGGTTTAAAATGCAATTGTTAGAATCCAGGACATTATATACTACTATTACTTTTTTGCACCTCCAGTACAATAATCTTGGCAGTTATATTTCCACTATATCTTTTTCAAAGAAGCAGAGGAAGCAAATCAAATGTAAAACAAAGGGGCTGGGGATGTGGCTCAAGTGGTAGCACACTCGCCTGGCATGCGTGCGGCCCGGGGTTCGATCCTCAGCACCACATACAAACAAAGATGTTGTGTCCGCCGATAACTAAAAAATAAACATTAAAAAATTCTCTCTCTCTCTCTCTCTCCTCTCTCTACTCTATCTTTTAAAAAAAATGTAAAACAAAAAAAATAAGAACATACTTTAAAAAAAAATGGTCCTGTGAGTTAATATTAAATTAGGTGGCATTAAATTAAAAAGCATTTGCACAGCAAATAAAACAATTAAGAATGGGAAGAGAGAACCTACAGAATGGGAGAAAATCTTTCCCAGCTACTCTTGACAGAGAATTAATATTTACAATATATAAAGAACTCTCACACCAGCCAGAATGGTAGTCATCAAGAATACAAACAGTACAATCATAAAAATTAAAAGTTGAGCTGCAATTGTGTACAATGAATCAAAATGCATTCTGCTGTCATATATACCTAATTAAAATAAATAAATAAATGGGGGGAAACAGCTGGGCTGATTGACCATCATGGAAGTGCACAGCAGGCCAACATCATCGGATCAGACAATTTGGGAAGAGTATGCCTGAGTGGAAATGGACTGGTGACCAGAGGGACCACCCAAGGTCTTTGCCTCTTATCTTTGAGGAAGTAGATTCTTTTCCTAATATTTGCTAAATGTTATCAATTTGCGATAGTCTCAATATAATTGCTTATAACAAAATAAAGAACTGGGCTTACATCTTATCTAAATTTATGGTATATTAATATAGAATTAAATCTTTTAGCTCTCAAAAAAATACAAATAATAATAAATGCTGGAGAGGATGTAGAAAAAAAGTAACACTTTTTATAAATTAGTTCAACCCCTATGAAAATCAGTGTATGGAGGTTCCTCCAAACACCAGGCATGGAACCACCATATGACCCAGCTGTACCCTCCTTGGTATTTATCCTAAAGAATTAAAAATCATCATACTATAGCAATACATGCTTACCCATGTTTATAAAAGCACAATTCAAAACAACCAAAATATAGAATAATTTTAGATGTCCACCAATGGATGAATGGATAAAGAAAATGTAGTATGTATACACAATGAAGTTTTATTCAGTAATCAAGAGATACTGAACATGAAACAAGAAGGAAAATTACTTAAATGTCATATAGATTTTGTTCTAAGGAGGCCCAGCTGAATGTACAATTTACATACAAGAAAAATCAAATGACAAAGGAAAGTATGTCAGTTGCTAGATATGGATGAAACTAGAGATCATTATGTTAAGTGAAATAAGTCAAACTCAGAAGGTCAAGGGTTGCATATTTTCTCTCATGTGTCGAAGCTAAAAAGGAAAAAAGAAAAGAAAAAGATGGGGTGATCTCACAGATATCAGCAGAGGAAAGGGACCAAGGAGTGGGAGATGGAGAGGGAGGAGAAAGTGCTAGGAAGTGATATTAGCAAAATTATATTATTCTATTGTGTGTGCATTTAAGAATATATAACAACAAATCCCATCAGTGTGTACAACTATAATGCACCAATAAAGAATGCAGAGGAAAAAAGAGGGAGTCTGTGTCCCCACCAAAAAAAAAAAAAAAAAAAAGCTTTTTCAAATTAAAAAAAGGTCTTATAGGGGGGCTAGGGATATAGCTCAGTTGGTAGAGTACTTGCCTCCCATACACAAGGCCCTGGATTCAGTCCCCAACACCATAAAAAAAAGAAAGTCTTAAAAATAGAAAGTCTTGTAGGGGCTGGAGCTAAGTATTTGAGTCCTTGCTTAGCATGCAAGAGGCTCAATTCCCAGGACCTGGAGTTGCAGGGGACAGTTTACACTGGGTTGGCGATGTTAAAGCTGGGTAAAATGTTTAAAAATACTTCAGTGGAAAGAGTTGACTTTAATGTGTATGGTGTTGTAGTCTTTTCAAAAAATTCCAACTACATCTCAAGTCATTTTCATATGATGTCATTTTAACTCAATAAAAACAACAAATTTCAGTCTTTTCTAAACCATAACCAATTTGATATTAACTTCTGAATAGCATGAGCAGGAATCACATATATCCAGTTTTATAATAGACTAGTTTTTTCCATTTTTTTAATTTGTTTTAATTAGTTACACATGACAGTATAATGATCTTGACATATCGTACATTTGAATCAGATGGGATATAATTTTTCATTTTTCTGAGTGTACAGGTTGCAGAATTACATTGGAGAACTTTTTTTTTTTTTTTAGTTGTAGATGGATACAATACTTTATTTTATTTATTTATTTTTATATGGTGCTAAAGATTGAACCCAGTGCCTCACACATGCTAGGCAAGTGCTCTACCACTGAGCTACAGCCCCAGCTCCCAGCCCCTATTCTTATGCTTTTAACATTCAATAGTCCTCTTCCAAAACAAGTGATAATTACAGCTTAAATAAATGCTTTACTCACAATAACTAGACTATGGAACCAACCTAGGTGTCCCTCAATAGATAAATGGATAAAGAAAATGTGGTATATATACTCAGTAGAATATTACTCAGCTTTAAAGAAGAGTAAAATTATGGAATTTGCCAGTAAATGGTTAGAGTTGGAGAATATCATGCTAAGAGAAGTAAGCCAATCCCACAAAACCAAAGGCTGAATGTTTTCACTAATATGCGGATGCTAATTCACAATAGGGAGCACTAGGGAAGAATAGTGTTACCTTACATTAAGTAGAGAAAAGGAAATGTATATCCCATCTATGTAAGATATATCAAAGTGCATAAATGCATTCTACTGTCATGTATAACTAATTGAAACAAAAAAAAAGTTTAAATAAATGTTTTGTATTTTACAGAATTCATTTCTTTATATATATATATTTGGAACTGGGGATTAACTGAACCCAGGGTCATTTGCACTACATTCCCAGTCCTTTTTATTTTGAAACAAGGTCGTACTGAATTGTTCAAGGTGTCATTAAGTTGCTGCTGAGGCTAGTCAAATTTTGATCCTCCTGACCAAAGTTGTGAATCACTGGGATTACTGGTATGTACCATTGCATTCAACCAAAATACATTTCTTTGTGACCTGTGCTTCTCAGGCAATCTTGTCTAATGGCAAAATATACTGTAATTGGCTTTTCTCTTTTTCTTTCTGGTACTGGGGATTGAATCCAGGGGTGTTTAACCACTGAGCCACATTCCCAGACCTTTTTATTTATTTTAAGACAGGATCTCACTAAGTTGCTTAAGGCCTTGCTAAATTGCTGATTTTGAATTTGTGATCCTCCTGCCTTAGCCTCTCCAGTTGCTGGGATTATAGGTGTACACCACCATGCCCCGATGTAACTGGCTTCTGATTTTTATGCTAGTTTGCTTTTTTGTCTGTTTTTGCAATGCTGGGATTGAACACAGGGCCTTGTGCATGCTCGGCAAGTATTCTATCAGTGAGCTACATTTCCAGTCCTGTTTACTTCTTAAAAAACTTACTTCTTGGTTGGGTGTAGTGGTGCACTCCTGTATTATCAATGACTCTGGAGGATGAGGCAGGAGAATCTCAAGTTTAAGGTCAAGACTCCACAACATAGGAAAACCCTATCTCAAAATAAAAAATAAAAAGCACTAGGGGGACTGGGGATGTGGCTCAAGCGGTAGCGCACTTGCCTGGCATGCGTGCGGCCCGGGTTCAATCCTCAGATACAAACAAAGATGTTGTGCCCGCTGAAAACTAAAAAATAAATATAAAAAAAAAAAATTCTCTCTCTCTCTCTTTAAAAAATTTAAAAAAAAAAGGACTAGGGATGGAGCTGGGGCTGTGGCTCAGCGGTAGAGCGCTTGCCTACCACATGTGAGTCGCTGGGTTCAATTCTCAGCACCACATAAAAACAAAAAAACAAAAGTATTGTGCCCAACTACAGAATACACACACACACACACACACACACACACACACACACACACACACATATACATGAATGACTAGGGATGTAGCTCAGTGGTAAAGCACCTCTGGTTTCAATCTCTAGTACAAAAAAACAAAAAAAACTAAAAAGGGTTGAAGATGTAGATCAGCAGTAGAGTACTTGCCTACCAATGATGGCATGGCTCTGGATTCAATCCCCAGTACTACAAGAAGAAAAGTTTTCAAATTTCTCTATAAATTTTAGGCTTTTAAGAATGGAAGAAAAACCTCAAATTTTTTTGCATAGCAAAATTCTGAAATGTCCACAATGAATGTTAATAACACAACTTTAAAAATAATCAGTTGTCATCTAATTAAAGATCTTCATAAGCATAAGAGACTACCTTCTTGGGCTGGGGTTGTAGCTCAGTGGTTGAGCGCTTGTCTCACATGTGTGAGGCACTAGGTTCGATCCTTAGCACCCTATACAAAAATAAATAAATGAAACAAAAATATTTATTAAAAAAAAAAAAAAGACTACCTTCTAAAGCAGTCAAGCACAAATGCCAATGGAAAGTTACTGCCTTTTATTGGTCTTGAAACAAACAAACAAAAAAAAAAAAACAGAAAAATATAGTAAATATTTCATAAAAATAAATATTAAATAATGGTCCTTTATTCTGAGATTGTCTTTTTAGATGTAAAACTATTTTTAAAATTTAAATACTATATATTTTCTTATATAGGCCTTATTCTAGCAAAATAAGAAGCTGCTAAGTATATTTGTCCCCCCAATTTGCTTACATATTATCAGTTTCTGAAAAATGAACGTTTGCAATTTCTGTTCTAAAAGGCCTTTACTGCTACATCACAGAATATTCTTCCTTTTAGAGAAAAGAGAAAAGTGGACATCAAGCAACATGAGGTCTTCTATCTTATTCATCTTGGACCTCTAGTATCTAGAATAATAAGCACTGGCACATAATAAGTACTCAATAAATATTTGCTGAATTAATGAATATTAAATTATATCAGTGAAATATTCAGAACTGCCAGATTTTAAAAAATTAGAACCAAATGGAATCTTTACCTCATGAGTCACAAAACTAAATTTAACAATATAAAAATTTGCCATCCAATACAAAAATATGCCATGTGCAACAGACTGGGATAAATAATGTTTTTTCCTATTTACAAGTCCAAAAGGCATTCAGAAATAATGATAAGGGCCAATCAGGTGGAAATAGATGGAAGAGAATTAGCTATGAGCTGATAACTACTGAAGCTGGGTGATAGATACACAGGACTTCATTATCTTGGCACCTACAAGTTCACTATACTATCTTCTTTATTTTTATATATATTTGAGATTTCCCATAATTAAAAAATGAGAGCAGCAATAGAACAAACACTAAAAGACACTATAGTAATCAGAGATACTGAACATGAAACAGGAAGAAAAATTACTTAAATGTCAGATATAGATTCTGTTCTAAGGAGGCTCAGCTGAATGTACAATTTACATACAACAAAAATCAAACAGGCCTACACATATGTCAAATTATAAAATAAATGCTTTTTGGTAACACAGGAGTTTAAAGCAGAGCAACAATGTTCCAGTACTTAGAAAATTTGAGTTTCTAAAGAGTTATATAACAAGCATATAATTAGGGGTGAAAAAGAAAGTTGAGTCATGACAGGCACAAAGAGGGGATATAATTGGCCTGATCAGAAAAGACACCATGTTGGAAAAGAATGAAAACAGATTACCAAGAAGGAGAGGAATAGATTCTGGATATAAGCCACAAAGAGATTCATTGATGGGGCTGGGGATGTGGCTCAAGCGGTAGTGCGCTCGCCTGGCATGCGTGCGGCCCGGGTTTGATTCTCAGCACCACATACAAACAAAGATGTTGTGTCCGCCAATAACTAAAAAATAAATATTAAAAAATTCTCTCTCTCTCTTTCTCTCTCTCTCCCTCTCTCACTCTCTCTTAAAAAAAAAATAAATGAAAAAAAAGGTAAAAAAAAAAAACAAAAACAAAAGAGAGATTCATTGATGGTTCCAGAAAGAAACTTGAACCATCTGGGGGTACTGGGATTGTGGCTCAGTGGTAGAGTACTTGCCTAGCACGTGCAAGGCCCTGGGTTCAATCCTCAGCACCAAATAAAAATAAATAAATAAAATAAAGATATTATGTCCCTCTACAACTAAAAAATAAATATTGAAAAAAAAAAAAAAAAGAACCACTTAGGGGGCTGGGTTATACCTCCGTGGTAGAGCGCTTTCCTACCATGTGTGAGGCACTGGGTTCAATTCTCAGCACCACATATACATAAGTAAACTAAATGTCCATTGGCAACTAAAAACATATTAAAAAAAAAAAAAAAGGAACCATCTAAAAAGAATGTGGTACGGTTGGGGACAGGGGATTTGAAACAAAATGTAAAGATGTTAAGGAGGTTATAGCAATAATTTAAATTATTTAAATACAGAAGAGACTAAAATGTTGCTACTTTATAGGGGAGACTTCTCCGAAACAGAAGACCTTGCCTTTATCTCCCAGATCACCAAAAAAAATAATAAAATAAAATATGGTTATACATTGGGGGTAGGAAAGAAGGTGGAATGAGACAGACATCATTACCCTAAATACATGTATGAAAACACAAATGGTGTGACTCTACTTTGTGTACAACCAGAGATGTGAAAAATTGTGCTCTATTTGTATAATATGAATTGAATTGCATTCTGCTGTCATAGATAACAAATAAGAAGAAATAAAATAATTTTTAAAATTATGGCTATCTGGCATAATCAGAGTAAACTGCTTTGTGGATATAATTTTTGTAATTCATAGTCCATAAAAATAGAAATTAATTTTATAAAAGAGTTATACTGATGGGACAAAACTCAGCAATTTTAAGTCAAATGTTTACTTACGTTCTGATACTGTATAAAGGAGGTTCTGGGGTAAGGGAGGAGGTAGTCTTGCTCCCACTGGTGCAAGATTGGGCACTGCACTTGTCCCAGGCTGGTCACGACTGTTTATCAAGCTTGACTGTGATATGGGTGGTCCTACAGATTACAAAAAATGAGAGGTAGAGTATTAATGTTTCCTAATAAAAATGCTCACTATACTAGTATTAACTTACATATTCACACTTTAAAGCTCTAATTGGGCTGGGCGTGATGGCACATGCTTATAATCCCAGCTACTCAGGAGGCTGACAAAAGAGGATCTCCAGTTCAAAGCCAGACTCAGAAACTTAGCAAGGCCTTAAGCAACTCAGTAAGACCCTTTCTCAAAATAAAAAATAGAAAAAGATTTGGGGATATGACTGAGTGGTAAAGTGACCGTGGGTTCAATCTCAGATGCAAAAAAAGAAAAAAGAAAAAAAAAAAAAAAGATCTAATTGGGCTATGAATAGAATTAATGAATTTCAGATATGCAGGTTTAAACACTGCTGTATAATTAATTAAAATGACACTCTTTTCAGGACAGGCAAAACTAATCAAGGGTGAACAAAACTGGTTGCCTTGAATGACTGGAAAGGAACTTGAGGAAATTTTCTGGGGTAACAGTAGATTGCTTTCAACTGTTGGCTTGAAATTTTTCATAGCAAAATACTGGAGGAAATGACACTCTTGGGTTTAAATTTTATACCAATATGTTCCTATATTGAGATAACATCTTTTAATATTAGAATTTTTACATAGAAAGAATATTTCATTATCTGGAGAATAAAATCTCAGCTTAAACTTTACTATTAAACTGTGTGACAATATTAAAAATTCACAAATGCCAAGTTAGAAAAACCACGTTTGTACTGACCAAATTTCTGCCAACAGTTACCAACTCTGAAGTGTTCTCTATAGTATTATACTGCAGATAAAATTTATACACAGGATCATGCTAAACTATTTTGGCAACTTCCTGTGAATCTACAATTACTTCAAAATAAAATGTTGTGTGTATTTGTGTGTGTTGCTCGGGAATTAATCCAGGACCTTACATATGCCAGGTAAAAGCTATACCACTGAGTTAAATCTCAGGTCCCAAAATAAAATGTTTTAAAAAAAGAAAATTTATAAAAGTACAGCTTTAATAAGTTAAATGGCAATACTTTTTTAAATAATTTGCCAGTCTTATGTTAAAATGTCCTCAAGTAAATGTTTCTCATACTTTTGCATATATGTAAATAATTCATGCCATCATTCTGTCAATGACATCTTACAGTCTAACTCTGTTCCTACTATACTAGTAATTGTTAACAATGTTTTTTTATTTTTTTATTTGTTCTTTTTAGTTATACATGACAGTAGAATGTATTTTGACATATCATACATACATGGAATGTTATTTAAAAGTCCATTTTTAAACATGTTTCTTTTTGTGTGTGTGGTGCTGGGAAAAATTTCTTACTCACATATTGATTTTTTTTCTTAAAAAGCAACAAAAACAAAAATAGCCTTTGTTTAGTGTAGTGGCACTCCTGTAATTTCAGCGACTCAGGGGCTGAGGCAGGAGGATAGCAAGTTCAAGGCCAGACTCAGCAATTTAGCAAGGCCCTAAATAATTCAGTGAGACCCTGTCTCAAAATAAAATTTAAAAAGTGCCAGGGACTGGGCTGGAATTGTGTCTCAGTGTTAGAGTGCTTACCTAGCACATGTGAGGCACAGGGTTCAAATCTCAGCACCACATAGAAAAATAAATAAATAAAGGCATTATGTCCATCTACAACTAGGGAAAAAAAAAAGTGCCGGGGATGTGGCACAGTGGTTAAGTGCCCCTGGGCTCAATCTCTAATATCAAAAACAAACAAAATCCCCTTTTATTATTAAGGAATTCCACACAGAAATACAAATTAGTAAACTGATTTGACATTTGGAATTTACTTGAGCAAAAACCCACCAACCCAAAAGGCTGGGGGATGAGAGGGGGGCACACCTAAATACTGATAATCACTGAGGCTGGATGATGGTACGTACATGTAGGGCATATATTTTTCTCCTACAGCATGTATGTCTGAAAATTTCGATAAAAATTGTTAAAATGTCATTTGAATATTCTTGAAGAGGTTTGCTTTTAAGATTGGAAAATTTCATTAAATTACTAGCATGTTCTCTCTCTTGCTATCAACTAACAAAATTCTGACCATAAGTCACTATATGATAGGCTACCATAAGCAAAATTTACATTGCTAAGGTATGACAAATAATTCCATGCAACAATGGATGGCAAAAAGGAAGCAATGGCATCTTAATTATGGGAATATATTCCAAATTCTATCATTACTTTATTTTTCAAACAGTTTAAACAGTGTCAATTTTACCAAAAGGAGGAATTTCTTCTGAATAGAATTCACCATCAAAAGAAAAAAGGATTCAACTAGCATGTACTTACTTGGTATGGGAAGCACAACAGAAGGTGGAGGTTGACCATGTCCTTGTGGAACAGGAAGTCTCATACTATGGCCAGGACCTGGGCCTGGGCCTGGACCTGGGCCTGGACCTGGGCCTGGCCCTGGGCCTGGCCCTGGCATTGGAGGCATTAACATTCCAGGAGGTGGTGGAGGAGGAAGCCCAGGAGGAGGGGGTGGGAAAGGAATCATACTTGGCAGAGCAACTTCATCAACAACTAGAGGATCATTTCCATGATCAAACTGACAAAGGTCCCCCAGTACACAAAATCCTCTTTCTGTAAGAATAAAAAAAGAATCTTATTATGACCTACTTACAGATCAGAAAATAAAACAAATCCCTGAAAAATCCACCATTCTGATTTAAGAAGGTTTTCTCTAAGGAGTCTTAAAGTCTTCTTGGTGTCATTCTACTAATAATCATATGTCCTTGAAGCAGAAAAAGGTGTATTCTCTTCTTTTTATACTATAAGACTGACTTGTTGAGATAACAAATAACAGGGAAGAATAAGCTACTAAGTGCAATGAGATTAAACCATTTGCTATTAAGTTTTTATAATAAAAACTCAAGGTTTTTTTTGGTACTGGAAATTGAACCCAGGGGTACTTTACCACTAAGTCACAACTCTAGCTCATTTTTATTTAATGAAAAACAGTCTTGCTGAGTTGCTAAGAGTCTCACTAAGTTGGTGAAGCTTGCCTCAGCCTCAAGAGTGACTGGGATTACAGATATGCGACACCAAAACAGGCAAAACTCAGATATTTTAAACAAATATCAATTTAGAGAAAGCTTGTGGAGGAAAGGGGATAAATGTATTGAACTAGATGACTTAATTTCAATAATCTATCTTCATAATGTTATTCTAAAGTAACCATTCTTTCTGTATTTGCAAACTGAATTTTTGGTTTACAATATTCAACTAGATAGGAGAAATAACTTTTAATGTACAACACAAGATATCTGTGATTTACAACAAATAATTGAATGCTTCAAAATAGCTAGTAGATGTACCTAATAAAAAAAATAGCTAGTAGACAGGATTTTGAATGCTCTCAGCACAAAGAATAAATGTTAAAGTGATAAACACACCAATTATCCTGATCTGACCATTCCATTCTATATACATAAACTGAAATCTCATTTTACCCCATAAATGTGTATAATTACTGTCAATTAGAAATAAAAATATATTCAAAAATAAATAAAATATTAAAGTAGGCACTATATAGTAGTATTTACTACAGCACTGTTTGTAACAAAAAAATACTAGAAACATCACAAGCATGCATCAATAATAGGTTGAACACATTTTTGTACAGATAGAGCTATAAGAAGCCTATAGAAATATTGAAGAAATTCTTTTTGTATTAATACAGGATAACCGTTAAGAAATACTAAGTAAAAATACATGTGAAAGTATGAAGAGAATACTATCATTTATGTAAAAAAGAAAGTAGGGGAAATTAAGTTTAAGATACATATACACAGAGCATGTTTAGAAAGATATATATAAGAAACTGACATCATTAAGTTGGTCTTGGGAAGGAAAATTCAGAAACAGGAGTAATGAGATTTTTAACACCTGAACAATAATTTCACTCTATTCCCCATTAAAAATAAATAAAATGTAAAAATACATGCATTCAATATAGAGGAAAAATGAGGGCATGGAGGTTTAGCTCTGTTGTAGAGAGAGTACTTGCTTAGTACACACAAGGCCCTGAGTTCAATCCTCAGTACCTCAAAATAATAATGATGATGATGATAATGACAATGATGATGACAACAATGCTATGATGTTTCTGTTTTGCTTAAAATAATACAAGCGAAGGAGAAGTGCATAGGGTCTAAATAAAAACAAGATTACTAATGAGTTGGTAACTATTGGAACAAGGTGATGAATATTCAGGGTCAATTATATTTTGTCAACTTTTATAAATATTTATTTCCATAATAAAAATAAATAAAATACGCACATGCTGATGCATTCATTCAAATGGAAAATCAGCAAATCAAATTTCTAAATGTGCTTAATAACAAATTCCCAGCACCAAACAATATAAAGATATTATAATTCCTAGTATCTACCAAATTTTATGGTATACTTACGTTTATGTAACAATAAGAATAAAAACTAAAAAAAGGGTCAAATTTAAATATTCTCTTGACAAGAGCCAAAGCACTATATAAAACAGGTATATAAGCATATCCCAAAAGAGACTCTTTCATTCATCCCTTTAACAAAAATCTGAGCTACAATGAAAAACTATGCAATATAGGCAATATTTGTTTTACTAAAATATTTTCAGGAACAATATAAAAGAAGGTCATAGTTTTTACCATCATAATCTCTGCATCGCCTCTTTGGTGGTGGGTTTCGACCAAAAGAATTGGAAGAGCTATGATTGTTATAGTAATTAGACCAACTCTCAGTTGTGTTTTCAGAATGGTGAGCAGGTGCAATCACAGTAACAGTGCTGGGAATAGATTGTGCCCCAGAGGAATACTGCTCAGAAGAGTTTGGAGGTGGTGCAGACACAGGCACATAAGAACTCTCCAGGTCATTCCTTTCACTCTTAAACTTTGATCTTTCCCTGTGTTCTGCTTTAGAGACAAAATAAAAACAAGAAACAAAGAAATCACACATTTTACGTTCCTGAATTTGTTTATTTTCTCACAGAAAGGAAAGATGAGAACTTACAAAGCTATCTGTATTCCAAAATGCCCTTGTTATTAATTTATCCTAAAAGCTAGATCAACTTATTTTCTTACAGAATAAGCAAGATGAGAACACTGGAGTAAACTTACTAAGCTATCTTTCTATATTCCAAACTGCTCTTGTTAATTTATTCTAAAAGCTGGAACATGAATAATGTGACATGTCTGATCAATAACTTGTAAAACATCATCTTTTATAATAATATCAACATCAACAACAATACGAAAAAGGGTCAGCTTCTACTGATATTTAATAGGAATATTATTCAAGTTAGGAGACCAGTGATAAGGATCTTTTCAATTTTATAAACTTTAGGCAATTGATATAAATCAATTATATTCGCAAAAAACAACAAAAACCAAAGGCAGGCAACCCTCTTCCTCAAGTAATAGCTTTGTTGATGAAAGGACATTTTAAAAATTACACAAAATTACTTAAGTCTAGACATGTACTTTGATATCTTAAAAATAAATTCATTGCCTACGATTCCAACCCAATAGAACCCTATCTTTCTAACAAAAATCAATATTCAGTTTTTTGAGGTAATTCTCGTTTTTATATTGTTTAGGCATACTGAAGGTACATCTGGCTTTAAGGGACTCTCATATACCCCCATGACGTAAACAATAAAACTTTTAGGGGGATACCTCCTGTCTACTCACCAACATTCCTATTTGGATCCCGGTCTTTGCTGCGCCCCCTACTTCGGCTTCTACTTCGACTCAGGCCTCGGCTCTTACTCCGGCTCTTACTCCTGCCTCTTCTCCAGTCATACTTCTCACGGTATAATTCATTCCGTTCATAGTACCGGTCATAGTCCCTCCACTTGCCATCTTCTCTTTTTTTCTCACGTGTCCTATAATACACAGATATAAAAGCCATATAAAGGCTATAAAAGTGAAGTCTGCCAACAAAAACAGAATATGAAATACTCTCAAGTCATCCAAACTCATAACGTTTGTGTTTTTATAGGAAAGTGTAAGACGATATCACATAATTCTTCTAATCTATCATATAAGAAGAAAAAAACATTCCCACCACAAGTCCAATGGGTGGGGTGAAATGAAAAAAAAAAAAAGAGAAGAACCCAAAATATAGAAAGAAGGGGGGGGAGCAATTTAGAAATGAAATAGAAACAAGGCTCAAAAACAAGTTTTCCTAAATAAAGACCAGTATTTTGAAGATAAGTTCCTGATTCCACACGCAAACGACTACCTGTAATATAAAACTGATATGTATAATTTTAATACTGAGCACCCCTGACCAAATGGAACATTTCTTTATTACTCTCTAAGGAGACTGCTTCCACCCCACTGAGCTCTTGGGGAAAGAACATAATAATGATTGTTTATAAAAGAAATGGAAAGTAAGACAAAGACAAAAAACAGAAAGAGAAATAACATTCTTCCGTTTAATGTATTTAGAGAGAGGAGTTAGTACATTTAAAACTCCTTTTAACGCCTTACAAAGCAACTAAAAAAATATCAATCTGTTCCTAATTAAAAACAAACAAACCTTCGTTCACTAGATTCTGAACGAGTCTTCTGGGGACTAGGATATTTCTTTTTTCTGCCATCTCGCTCTTCCTCTGCTGGTTCCTGAAAAACCTATATAAAAACATTCATTAAAAATGAGAACAGTTCTTCTATAAAATTACAAAACAAAGTCACTTGATGATCTTTCTAGCACAAGAGGGGACAAATATACATATTGAAATACTGAGGGGATTCCAACATGGCGGCGGGCGCAGAAAGATCAAGTCCCTGACCTCTTCAGCTGTGCAGGCATAGGGAGTCGTAAACAACCTAAATCTGTTTACTCAGGATCACTAGGCAATGCTGAGCTGACGTAGATCTGGGGCGAACAGTCTGGGCCTCTCAGAACACACACTGAGCCCGGATCGGCTGAATTCAAGCTCCCGTTCGCCTGCTTCCCACAGACAAACAGCTGTGACTCAGCACTAATCCATCCTGCTGAAACAACTGGTCAGCCCTTCTCATCCTATGGAGGTAAATGCCTACCGAGCCTTCATAGGTAGTGGCCACAGGTTTGAAACGGGTCTTGGGAAAGACAGTAAGGACGCACCCGTTGCTTTGGTCGCCCGGCAAAGGGAAACGAACTGTCGCCATTTGCAAGAGATACCACCATGGCAGAGAACTGACATCATCAGACTGCGGCGGAGGAGATAACTTCATTGAAACCTGCGGCTACAGGTGTGTAATTCCCTAGCCTTCCCTCTCCACACATCAGGGAAACCTTAAGGGCCCCTCCCAGCTCTCCCGTGAGCACGATAGCCAGACCGAGGGAATCAGAGGTGGCGCGGGACCCACGGCGCGGAACTACCGCTCCCACCAGTGCTGACAGCTGAGGTCTCTTGCACCAGCTACCGGGGACGTGGCTACCGGAGGGCAAGTAAAATTCGCTGAGGATTCTCAGTCCCAAGCTCTACAAACTTAGGGTCTGAGGGAATGGCAAACTGGGAGAGTATGCCCAGTCGTTCATGGAAACAGGGCTCCGGGAGCAGCAGACCTGGCGTGTAGCCAGTATTGTGGTGAGCGGCACCCGTGAGAGGGGCCTGGCTAGAGGAAAAGTGGGAAGTGACTAGACACAAGAGGAGGCCCTAGGCACTCAGGATTGGAGACTCGCCCAGTCTGGGAGGAGGAGCTGCTGCACAGTGATTGGTTCCCGCATATTGACAGGAGAAACTTGGCCTGGTGGGCACAGCGCCACCTACTGGAAGAGAAGTTAATCAAACTCTAAGACTGTATTTATTAGTTTTTTTTTCTTTTATCTTTTTTTTTTTGATTTGGGTTTTTCTTTCATTTTCATTTTTCTTTCTTGTTGTTTTCTTAAATTTTTATTTACAATTTTTTTAAAATTTTTTTTCTTCTAATTTTAATTTTAATTTTTTTTATTATTTTAAAATTTTTTTTTTCTTTTTTTATTTCCTATTCTTTTTCTTCTTTTGTCTTTTCATTTCTTTTCAATTATCTTATCCCCCCTTCCTTGAATTCTACCTGCTTACTCTCATTCTCTTTAGTGACTTCTTCCCTTCCCTTCTAATACCTTTCCTCCCAAGCATCTAATAAATTTATAGGAGTAAACAGTAACTCATCAGTCAAACAGAACAAGAAGTAACATGAGCAGCTTTAAAAAGCAAGGAAGAAAAGGAGTACAAACAATGCAGGACAGCCTAAATATTCAGGAGGACCTAGAGTCATCAGAAAAATGGTCATATAAAGAACTCAAAGAACACCTTAGACAGATGGAATGGAACCTTAAAGAGGATACAAGACAGCAAATTCAAGCAGCGAAAGAACACACTGAGAATGAATTACATAAACAGATAAAAGAAGAAGTTAAGCATCTTTATCAGGAGATACAGATTATAAAAAATAATCAAACAACAATTCTAGAAATGAAGGAAACGATAAACCAAATTAAAAACTCAATTGAGAGTACCACTAACAGAGTGGAGCAAGTAGAAGCCAGAACGTCAGATAATGAAGACAAAATATATCATCTTGAAAACAGTCTAGCCAACTCAGAAAAGCTGGTAAAAAAAATCACGAGAAAAACATCCAAGAGTTATGGGATAACATAAAAAAACCAAACATACGAGTCATCGGGATAGAAGAAGGTACAGAGATTCAAACCAAGGGAATGAGTAACCTGCTGAATGAAATAATTACAGAAAACTTTCCAGAAATAAAAAAGGAAACAGATATACAAATTGAAGATGCATACAGGACACCGAGCACACAAAATCACAGTAGACCAACGCCAAGACACATTGTTATGAAGATATCCAATATACAGAACAAAGAGAAAATATTAAAAGCTACAAGAGAAAGGAGACAGATTACATTCAGGGGTAAACCAATAAGGTTAACAACGGATTTTTCATCACAGACACTGAAAGCAAGAAGGTCATGGAACAATGTATTTCAAACACTGAAAGACAATGGATGCCAACCAAGAATTCTGTATCCAGCAAAATTAAGCTTCAGGTATGACAACGAAATAAAGATCTTTCATGATAAACAAAAGTTAAAAGAATTTGCAGCCAGAAAACCAGCATTGCAAATCATTTTGAGCAAAACACTACACGAGGAAGAAATGAAAAACAATAACCAAAACCATCAGTGGGAAGTGCCTCAGTAAAGACAGAGGGGCGAGGGGAAAGATAATCACGGAGAAACAAACTAAATTTTTTAAAAAAAGGATAAATAATCAAACATGGATGGAAGTACAAACCATATATCAATACTAACTCTGAATGTTAATGCCTTAAACTCTCCAATAAAGCGACATAGGCTGGTATCATGGATTAAAAAAACAAATCCAACAATATGCTGCCTCCAAGAGACACATCTGATTGGAAAAGACATACACAGGCTGAAGGTGAAAGGATGGGAAAAAATATACCACGCACACGGTCCTCGTAAGCAAGCAGGGGTGGCCATCCTCATATCGAATAAAATCGACTTCAAGACTAAGTTAATCAAAAGGGATAAAGAAGGACATTATATACTGTTAAAAGGAACCATTCACCAACAAGACATAACAATTATCAATATTTATGCACCAAATAATGGTGCTGCGACATTCATAAAACAAATTCTCCTCAAGTTCAAGAATCAAATAGACCACAACACAATAATTATGGGTGACTTCAACACACCTCTCTCACCATTGGACAGATCCTCCAAACAAAAGTTGAATAAAGAAACTATAGAACTCAATATCACAATCAATAACCTAGACTTAACTGACATATATAGAATATATCAACCATCATCAAATGGATATACTTTTTTCTCAGTAGCACATGGATCCTTCTCAAAAATAGACCATATATTATGCCATAGGGCAACCCTCAGTAAATATAAAGGGGTGGATATAATACCATGCATTTTATCTGATCATAATGGAATGAAACTGGAAATCAATGATAAAAGAAGGAAGGAAAAATCCTACATCACATGGAAAATGAACAATATGTTACTGAATGATCAATGGGTTACAGAAGACATAAAGGAGGAAATCAAAACATTCTTAGAGATAAATGAAAATACAGACACAACATATCGGAATCTATGGGACACAATGAAAGCAGTTTTAAGAGGAAAATTCATCGCCTGGTGGTCATTCCTCAAAAAAAGAAAAAACCAACAAATAAATGAGCTCACACTTCATCTCAAAGCCCTAGAAAAGGAAGAGCAAAACAACAGCAAATGTAGCAGAAGGCAAGAAATAATTAAAATCAGAGTGGAAATCAATGAAATTGAAACAAAAGAAACTATTGAAAAAATTAACAAAACTAAAAGTTGGTTCTTCGAAAAAATAAATAAGATCGACAGACCTTTAGCCATGCTAACGAAGAGAAGAAGAGAGAGAACTCAAATTACTAACATACGGGATGAAAAAGGCAATATCAAAACAGATGCTACAGAAATACAGAAGACAATTAGAAATTATTTTGAAAACCTATATTCCAATAAAATAGAAGATAGTGAAGACATCGATAAATTTCTTAAGTCATATGATATGATTTGCCCAGACTGAGTCAGGAGGATACACACAATTTGAACAGACCAATATCCATGGATGAAATTGAAGAAGCCATCAAAAGACTACCAACCAAGAAAAGCCCAGGACCGGATGGGTATACAGCGGAGTTTTACAAAACCTTTAAAGAAGAATTAATACCAATACTTTTGAAGTTATTTCAGGAAATAGAAAAAGAGAGAGCTCTTCCAAATTCATTCTATGAGGCCAACATCACCCTGATTCCGAAACCAGACAAAGACACCTCAAAGAAAGAAAACTACAGACCAATATCTCTAATGAACCTAGATGCAAAAATCCTCAATAAAATTCTGGCGAATCGAATACAAAAACACATCAAAAAAATTGTGCACCATGATCAAGTAGGATTCATCCCTGGGATGCAAGGATGGTTCAATATACGGAAATCAATAAATGTTATTCACCACATCAATAGACTTAAAGATAAGAACCATATGATCATCTTGATAGATGCAGAGAAAGCATTCAACAAAGTACAGCATCCCTTTATGTTCAAAACATTAGAAAAACTAGGGATAACAGGAACTTACCTTGACATTGTAAAAGCTATCTATGCTAAGCCTCAGGCTAGCATCATTCTGAATGGACAAAAGTTAAAGGCATTCCCTCTAAAATCTGGAACAAGACAGGGATGCCCTCTATCACCACTTCTATTCAATATAGTTCTCGAAACACTGGCCAGAGCAATTAGACGAAAGAAATTAAAGGCATAAAAATAGGAAAAGAAGAACTTAAATTATCACTATTTGCAGATGACATGATTCTATACCTAGAAGACCCAAAAGGGTCTACAAAGAAACTACTAGAACTAATAAATGAATTCAGCAAAGTGGCAGGATGTAAAATCAACACGCATAAATCAAAGGCATTTCTGTACATCAGCGACAAAACTTCTGAAACGGAAATGAGGAAAAACACTCCATTCACAATATCCTCAAAAAAAATAAAACACTTGGGAATCAACCTAACAAAAGAGGTGAAAGATTTATACAATGAAAACTACAGAACCCTAAAGAGAGAAGTAGAAGAAGATCTTAGAAGATGGAAAAATATACCCTGTTCATGGATAGGCAGAACTAACATTATCAAAATGGCGATATTACCAAAAGTTCTCTATAGGTTTAATGCAATGCCAATCAAAATCCCAACGGCATTTCTTGTAGAAATAGATAAAGCAATCATGAAATTCATATGGAAAAATAAAAGACCCAGAATAGCAAAAGCAATTCTAAACAGGAAGTGTGAATCAGGCGGTATAGCGATACCAGATTTCAAACTATATTACAGAGCAATAGTGACAAAAACAGCATGGTACTGGTACCAAAACAGGCGGGTAGACCAATGGTATAGAATAGAGGACACAGAGACTAATCCACAAAGTTACAACTATCTTATATTTGATAAAGGGGCTAAAAGCATGCAATGGAGGAAGGATAGCATCTTCAACAAATGGTATTGGGAAAACTGGAAATCCATATGCAACAAAATGAAACTGAATCCCTTTCTCTCACCATGCACAAAAGTTAACTCAAAATGGATCAAGGAGCTTGATATCAAATCAGAGACTCTGCGTCTGATAGAAGAAAAAGTTGGCTCCGATCTACAGATTGTGGGGTCGGGCTCCAAATTCCTTAATAGGACACCCATAGCACAAGAGTTAATAACAAGAATCAACAAATGGGACTTTCTTAAACTAAAAAGTTTTTTCTCAGCAAGAGAAACAATAAGAGAGGTAAATAGGGAGACTACATCCTGGGAACAAATTTTTACTCCTCACACTTCAGATAGAGCCCTAATATCCAGAGTATACAAAGAACTCAAAAAATTAGACAATAAGAAAACAAACAACCCAATCAACAAATGGGCCAAGGACCTGAACAGACACTTCTCAGAGGAGGATATACAATCAATCAACAAGTACATGAAAAAATGCTCACCATCTCTAGCAGTCAGAGAAATGCAAATCAAAACCACCCTAAGATACCATCTCACTCCAGTAAGATTGGCAGCCACTATGAAGTCAAACAACAACAAGTGCTGGCGAGGATGTGGAGAAAAGGGTACACTTGTACATTGCTGGTGGGACTGCAAATTGGTGCGGCCAATTTGGAAAGCAGTTTGGAGATTCCTGGGAAAGCTGGGAATGGAACCACCATTTGACCCTGCTATTGCCCTTCTCGGACTATTCCCTGAAGACCTTAAAAGAGCATGCTGCAGTGATACTGCCGCATCGATGTTCATAGTAACACAATTCACAATTGCTAGACTGTGGAACCAACCCAGATGCCCTTCAATAGATGAATGGATAAAAAAAAAATGTGGCATCTATACACAATGGAGTACTATGCAGCAATAAAAAATGACAAAATCATAGAATTTGCAGGGAAATGGATGGCACTAGAGCAGATTATGCTTAGTGAAGCTAGCCAATCCCTAAAAACCAAATACCAAATGTCTTCTTTGATATAATGAGAGCAACTAAGAACAGAGCAGGGAGGAAGAGCAGGAAGAAAAGATTAACATTAAACAGAGACATGAGATGGGAGGGAAAGGGAGAGAAAAGGGAAATTGCATGGAAATGAAGGGAGACCCTCATTGCTATACAAAATTACATATAAGAGGTTGTGAGGGGAATGGGAAAATAAACAAGGAGAGAAATGAATTACAGTAGATGGGGTAGAGAGAGAAGATGGGAGGGGAGGGGGGATAGTAGGGGATAGGAAACGTAGAGAATACAACAATTACTAATAGGGCATTATGTAAAATTGTGGATGTGTAACCGACGTGATTCTGCAATCTGCATTTGGGGTAAAATTGGGGGTTCATAACCCACTTCAATCTAATGTATGAAATATGATATGTCAAGAGCTTTGTAATGTTGTGAACAACCAATAAAAAAAATAAAATTAAAAAAAAAAAGAAACTAAAAAAAAAAAAAAAAGAAATACTGAATCAAAACATTTTCAGGGACTGGGTTGTAGCTTAGTGGTAGATCACTTGCCTTGCATGCGTGAGGCACTGGATTCAAATCTAAGCACCACATAAAAAACAAGTAAATAAAGATATTGTGACCATCTACAACTAAAAAATATTTTTTAAAAATTCCAAAAGAGTTAGGCAATAGTAAAAGACACTCAGATTACTTTAAGAAGCACTTTATTAATTGTTAAGAGATGAAATGGTAATAAAGGATGAAAACAAGCAACTCATTCTTCTTTGTTTTTGTTTTTGTTAACACAATGCCTTTATTTTTTATTTTATTTTTTTTAAAGAGAGAGAGAAAGAGAATTTTAATATTTATTTTTTAGTTTTCGGAGGACACAACATCTTTGTTTGTATGTGGTGCTGAGGATTGAACCCAGGCCGCACGCTTCCCAGGCGAGCGGGCTACAGCTTGAGCCACATCCCCAGCCCCAAGCAACTCATTCTTTAAACTGAAATAGAAATAGTAAATCACTAAGCACCATAAAGTAAAATGGTTTTTATATTCCTAATTATAAAATATATTCACACATAGAGAGGACTTTAGATTTATTTAATAGAAAAGGTTTCAGAAACAGTTAATTTCATGAATGCTATAAAAAGAAGTTATTGGGCTAGGGATATAGCTCAGTTTGTAGAATGCTTGCCTTGCATGCACAAGGCCTTGGGTTCAATTCTCAGCACCACACACACAGACACACACACACACACACACACACACACACACAAAACTACACTATTTCAAGTAAATTATAGAAAAGTGGTTTTGGAAAATAATGGAAATGTTAAAGCTTTATTTAGGCTTTATTTATTTTGTTACTTATTTTTACAGTACTAGAGATAGAATCCAGGGGCACTATACTGAGCTACATTTCCAGCCCTTTTTACTTTTCAAGAAAGGGTCTTGCTAAATTTTCCTGGCTGGATTCAAACTTGCAATCCTCTTGCCTCAGCCTCCTGAGTTGCTAGGATTAGCGGGTATGTGCCATCAAGCCCAGTTTAAGGCTTCTTTTAAAGCCTAACAATCAAGAGGGACCAGAAATAAAAAGAGAACAATTGGGCATGGTGGAACACACCTGTAATCTCAGAACTCAGAAGGCTGAGGCAGAAGGACCACAAGTTCAAAGCCAGCCTCAGCAATTTATCAAAGGCCTTCAACAACTTAGCAAGACCTGTCTCAAATTTTTTTTAAAAAATAAAATATATGAATAAATGACTGGGGATAATACCTCCTTGGTAAAGTACCCCTAGGTTCAATCCCTAGTACCAAAGGAAAAAGAGAACCAGTCATCTTATTATCTTTAAACAAGTTGCTCTCAAACCACAAACATAGCCTTCACTTGAGAAAGGTGACATAAAGTCATCTGCAAGAACTAAACATCTAATGCAGAAGCTTACTTATAAACAAATCTCAAAGTGAGTGAACAGACCAGGAGATGACAATTTAATTCACACAACTAAAATACAGCCACAATGGCAATGATGTGGCACCAGCAAAACTATATAATCACTACACTGTATTTAAAAATCATTCTCTCTACAATTTAAACATAGAGGATGTGTTACTCCATTGGAATACAATCAGCTAAACCCAGACAGTAAATAAACTCCACAGGACAAATGACTGAGTTTCTCTAAAACACAATTAAGAAAAAACAAGGGGTGAAGAAAGGAAAAAATGTGGTCTGCTTCATAAATCATGGCATATATCATTTGTTGTTTTTTTCAGCATCAGGAAGAATTGTACCAATGATCCAATTCTTTCACCTGGTTCCTCCTGTGATCAATAGTATAATTATAAAATACCTAATGGTACAACGCAGCTGAGGACCAGGGAAGACAATTAAGATGGACAGTCCATAAATTTGTTTCATACCCTGCTTACAGTAACTGCATCCACAGACCAGAAAAAGAGATAATTAGCCAAAGATACATGCTGCTTCAAACATTCCCGCTTGACATTAGCTAACAGAATTACATTAAACTATTTTATTTATGCACTAATATATGATTTCTTACATAAATAATAGTTCACATAACAGTTGAATTTATTTAAACATCAATTTATTTTTAAGCAATTCTTGTTTCTAAAATTTAAGTTAAATTTTAGAATTTAATGCAATTTAAATTAAATTTCATAAACAAGAAATGCCATCAAGTATTAGATGGAGTAGCTCTATATAGAAGATGATATTCATTTTTCACAATTTTCAAAATTAAGATTTATTGGACTGGGAATGTGACTCAGTTGTAGGATACTTACCTGGTATGCATGAGGTTGTGAGTTAGATTTCCAGAACCGACAAAAAATTAAAAACCAGGATTTACTTCAAAAATACAAATAAAGACTGGGAGTAATGGTGCATGCCTACAATCCCATTGACTCAGGAAGCTACAGTAGGAGGATCCTGAGTTTGAGGCCAGCCTTAGCAACTTATTGAGGTCCTCAGCAACTGAGTGAGACCCTGTCTTAAAATTAAAAAACTAAAAAGGCTTGGGGATGTGGCTCAGTAGTAAAGTACCTCTGGGTTCAATCCCTAGCACCAAAAAATAAATATATAAGTACACAAATAAAAGTGAATCTAGCCAGGCATGGTAGCACATGCCTGTAATCCCAAAGACTCAAGGGAGTGAGGTAGGAAGTAAGAGGATTGCAAGTTATAGGCCAGCCTCAGCAACTTAGTGAGACCCTCAGCAACTTAGCAAGGCCCTGTCTTAAAAAAGGACTGGGTATATAGCTCAATGGGGTAAAGGGCCACTGGGTTCCATCCCCAGTACCAATAAAAAAAAACTATTGTATGGATGTTAAATTTAATGTAATTGATAATGGAATTATATTTAAAAGAATAATATTATTCTTTTTTTTTTTGGGGGGGGGAGGTACCGGGAACTAAACTCAGGGGCACCACCAAGCCACATCCCCAGCCCTATTTTATATTTTATTTAGAGACAGGATCTCACTGAGTTGTTTAGAGCCTAAGTAGCTGCAGCTGGCTTCGAATTCAAGCTCCTCCTATCTCAGCCTCTGAGCCACTGGGATTACAGGTGTGCACCACTGTGCCCAGAAAGAACAATATTCTTATTCTAAGGAAATACATGTGTTAAAAGGTGAAGCGGGGCTCAGGCTATATGTCAGCAGCAGAGTGCTTGCCTAACATGGGTGAGGCACTGGGTTCGATCCTCAGTACCACAAATAAAATAAAGGCATTCTGTCCATCTACAAGTATAAAAAAAATAATAATAATTTTTTTAAAAAGGTGAAGGGTTATATCTATGACTCACCACCACTAACAACAACAATAAAAAGTTACAGATATAGACCTGCAGAGAGCAAACAGAGCAAATCTTCAATAAATATACCTTGCAAATGTCATATAGGAGTTTGAGTTACTATTCATGTTGATTCTTATGTCAGTTTAAAATTATTTCCAAGTAAGGAATGTCATTGGGATTTTGATCAGAATTGCATTTAACCTGTACAGTGCTTTTGGAAGTATGGTCATTTTCATCTGGAAAAATAAGAGACCCAGAATAGCTAAAGCAGTCCTTAGCAGGAAGAGTGAAGCAGGTGGCATCACTATACCAGACCTTAAACTATAATATGGAGCAACAGTAACAAAAACAGCATGATATTGGTACCAAAACAAACTGGTAGACCAATGGTACAGAGCAGAGGACACAAAGACTAACCCACAAAATTACAATTATCTTATATTAGACAAAGGTGCCAAAAACATGCATTGCAGAAAAGATAGCCTCTTCAACAAATGGTGCTGGGAAAAATGTAAATCCACATGCAACAGAATGAAATTAAACCCCTATCTCTCACCATGCACAAAACTGAACTCAAAATGGATCAAGGACTTAGGAATAAAACCAGAGACCCTGCATATAAAAGAAGAAAAAGGAGGCACTAGTCTCAATCATGTGGGATTAGGCCCCAACTTCCTTAATAAGACCCCTTTGGTGCAAAAATTAAAATCAAGAATCAATAAATGGGATGGACTCAAACTAAAAAGTTTCTTCTCAGCAAAAGAAACAATCTGTGAGGTGAATAGAAAGCCTACATCTTGGGAGCAAATCTTTACGCCTCACACAACAGATAGAGCACTAATCTCTAGGGTATATAAAGAACTCAAAAAGTCAAAAACCAAAAATATAAATAACCCAATCAATAAATGGGCCAAGGACCTGAACAGACACTACTCAGATGATTATATACAATCAATCAACAAATATATGAAAAATGTTTGGGGCTGGGGATGTAGCTCAAGTGGTAGCGCGCTCGCCTAGCGTGCGTGCGGCCCGGGTTCGATCCTCAGCACCACATATAAACGAAGATGTTGTGTCCGCCGAGAACTAAGAAAAAATAAATATTAAAAAATTCTCTCTCTCTCTCTGTCCCCCCCCACTCTCTCTCTTTAAAAAAAAAAAAAAGAAAAATGTTCATCATTGCTAGCATAAGAGAAATGCAAATCAAAACCACTCTAAGATTTCATCTTACTCCAGTCAGAATGGCAGGTATTATGAAGACAAACAACAATAACTGTTTGCAAGGATGTGGGGAAAAAGGTACACTCATATACTGCTGGTGGGACTGCAAACTGCTGCAGTCAATATGGAAAGTAGTATGGAAATTTTTTTGGAAAATTGGGAATAGAACCACCATTTGACCCAGCTATCCCTCTCCTTGAACTATACCAAAAGGACTTAAAAACAGCATATACAGAGACACAGCCACATCAATGTTTATAGCAGTACAATACACAATAGCTAAACTGTGGAACCAACCTAGATGCCCTTCAATAGATGAATGGATTAAAAATGTGACAAATATACACAATGGAATATTACTCAGCAATAAAAGAGAATAAGATCATGGCATTTGCAGGTAAATGGATCAAGTTAGAGAAGATAATGCTGAGTGAAGTTAGTCAATCCCAAATAACCAAGTTTCAAATGTTTTCTTTGATATAAGGAGGCTGATTCATAGTGGGATAGGGAGAGATGCAGCATGGGAGGAATAGACAAACTTTAGATAGGGCAGAGGGGTTGGAGGGAAGGGGGAGGGGCATGGGGTTAGAAACGATGCTGGAATGTGATGATCATTATTATCCAAAGTACATGTATGAAGACATGAATTGGTGTAAATATACTTTGTATACAACCAGAGATATGAAAAATTGTGCTCTATATGTGTAATAAGAATTGTAATGCATTCCGCTTTCACGTATAAATTAAAAAAGTGAGACAGAAGTAACTTGTAGAACTGCTTTTGTAATTCATGCAGCCTCATTAAAGAATTCACATTCTTCTCATATGCTATGTTATCTATATATGAAAGGAATTGAAATGAACTCTAAAACTTCCATCTTGGTTTAAAAAATTAGGTATCCATCTATTATCAGTCTTTATATGTCAATATTGTGAAGCCATTTTTGCTTTTCTAATATTGACAATGATGTTTATAATTGAATTAACCATTTAAAACAACTATGTGGTTTAAAAAAATGTCTTCTTTACATATATGAAAAGCTTTACCTAATGATTTCTTTCCAGGTTTCATTAATACTTTATTTTCAGCGAAACATCCATATTTGATGAAATTTTTTTTCTAGAAGTCACTCGATTTAAGATTTCTCTGAATTCCTCTCTACAAGTATGACTTTGAGCTCTAAATAAGTTCTCTGAAATTTTTTCAATTTTCAAGAAACCCTAAGTATCTGCACCATGCCCCAAACACAAAAACATCAATCAATAGATAATTACTTCTAAAAAGCTCAAATTACAACTAAGAATACTTTGAGAAGTTCCCCAAAGCAAAAGAATAATTTTACATTACCTCTTCTTTAATTTCTTCCTTTTCTTGGACTAGTGGTTTTGGTTCAGGTTTAACTGGTTCCAAAGGTGGAAGGTAGTTCTTAGTATAGAGACTTTCAAATAATTTATCCACAAAACCTGAAGTTTCTGAGAAGAAATAATATTAAAGTGTTATACAAACAAACAAAAATTAAACATTGTTAACAAGGTTTGGAAAAGAAACAATTTCATACACTGCTGATGGCACTAAAAACACAACCTAACTTAAAGCAAAGAATCCCACTTCCAGGTTTTATTTTGTTTCTTTTTCCCCAAAATATAGGGGAATGATCCCTGGGTGCTCTACCATTGAGCTCCATCCCCAGTCCTTTTTATTTTTTATTTTGAGAGTCTTACTAATTTTCCCAGGCTGGCCTTGAACTTGAGATCTGCATAACTCAGCCTCCAGAAAGCTGGGATTACAGGTGTGCAACACCACAACCAGCTCACGTCTGGATTTTTAGTCCCTCTGGCATAACTAAATGTATGCAAACCATATCCATGGAAGAATATTTCTTGGAGTATGAAACAGCAAAAGACTGGAAACAACTCCAAATTTCCAAAAGAGACTAGTAAAATAAATTGTGGGACAATCATACAATAGAATACAAAACATCTACCAAAAAAATGAGTACTGATAATACCAAGCCTCAAAGACATAAGATTTTTTTTCTTTCTTCTTTCCCTCCCCCTATACCATACAGCAATGTAGAATGCACCCAGGGCCTTGTACTCTGAGCTCTGGCCTCAAACTTTCTTATCCTCCTCCTCTTTTTTTTTTTTTTTAATTTTTTTTTAATATCTATTTTTTAGTTTTTGGCGGACACAACATCTTTGTTTGTATGTGGTGCTGAGGATGGAACCCGAGCCGCACGCATGCCAGGAGATCGCGCTACCACTTGAGCCACATCCCCAGCCCCTTATCCTCCTTCTTTAGCTTCCAAGCAGCTGGGATTACAGGTATGGGCCACCCTGCCCAGCTCATTACAATATTTTTATGTTTACCTACATAAAAAAACTCAAAGATGTAAGAACTGGCAAAATTATGTAGTATAGGTGGTATAGGGATACATGTAGAATAGTCAAGAGTATTCTCATGATATATCTTCTTTGGGGAGGAGATACTGGGGATTGATCCACAGGCATTTTACCACTGAGTTATATCCCCAGTCCTTTTTATTTTTATTTTGTGACAAGGTCTCACTAAGTTGCTGGGGCTGATCTCAAATGTGTGATCCTCCTGCCTCAGTCTTCCAAATCCCTAGAATCTTAGGGGTACACCATCACACCTGGTTTTAATATATAATCTCAATTAAAGACATAAGTCTAGAGGTGCACTATCCAATAGTTGAATATGGCAACTTCTTAACTACATGTGGCTGTTTAGATTTGGGTTTAAATTAATTAAAATTAAATTTAAAAATCAGTTTCTCAACCATATAAACCCATTTCAAACACTCAATAGCCACAAATAGCTAAAGGCTACTAAACTGGAAAATACAGATATAAATCATTATCTACAATTGCACAAAGTTCTCCTAGACAATGCCAATCTAGAAAGCTATACACAACAGTGATTTCGTCTCTGGTGGTAAATTTCTGGCTGTTTCTTCTCTTCTTTTTAAAATAAATTTTATTAGGGAGCTGGCGATTGTGGCTCAGCACTAGAGCGCTCACCTCACACGTGCAGGGCCTTGGGTTCAATCCTTATCACCACATAAAAATGAATAAATGAAATACAGGTATTGTGTCCAACTACAATTAAAAAATAAATACTTAAAAATAAATAAATTTTTATAGGGCTGGGTTTGTGACTCAGTGGTAGAGTACCTGCCTACCAATGTGAGGCACTGGGTTCGATCCTCAGCACCACATAAAAATAAATAAAGATATTGTGTCCACCTACAACTAATTAAATAAATAAATAAAATTTAGAGTTCTTCCTCATGTGTATTATTTTTAAAGGTTAAAGAATTACTAAAAACTTTTGTAGCTTTTTTTGATAAATGCTTATTTATTTTTTGCAATATATTTTTATTGGTTCTTTTTAATTATATATGTAACATGATTCTTTTTTGCATAATTATAAAAACATAGAATATAATTTGCCCTAATTCAGTCCCTAGTACTTCCTCTTTTCCCCCTTTCCCTTATTCCCTTCCCTGTACTCTACTGATCTTTTTGATATTATAGTTTTTTTAACTAGTGTCTTGTGGATACACACAATGATATATACCACATTTTCTTTACCCATTCATCTGGTGAAGATCACCTAGTTTGATTTAATAGCTTGACTATTTTTCAAAATATTTTTTTAGTTCTCAATGGACCTTTATTTTTTGTTTATTTATATGTGGTGCTGAGAATCGAACCCAGAGCCTCATACATGCTAGGCAAGCACTCTACCACTAAGCCACAATCCCAGTCCATGGCTTGACTATTGTGAATTATGCTACTATAAACATTGATGTGGCTATATCTCTACAGTATGTGGATCTTAGAACTTCTGAACATATAATAAGAAGTGGGATATAGCTGGGTCATATGGTGGTTCCATTCCTAGATATATATATATATATTTTTTTTTTTTTTTAAGAGAGAGGATTTTTTTTTAATACTTACTTTTTTAGTTTTCGGCGGACACAACATCTTTGTTTGTATGTGGTGCTGAGGTTCGAACCCGGGCTGCATGCATGCCAGGCGAGCGCGCTACCATTTGAGCCAAATCCCCAGGCCCCATTCCTAGATTTTTAAGGAATCTCCATACTGCTTTCCAGAGTGGTTGCACTAATTTGCAATCCCACCAACAATAAAAAGAACTCAAAAAACGTAATCCCCAAAAAACAAGTACCCCAATAAATAAATGTGCATAAAACTAAACAAATACTTTTTGAAAGAAATACAAATGACCAATAAATATACGAAAAAAATGTTTAAGGTGCCGGGATTGTGGCTCAGCAGTAGAGTGCTTGCCTAGCACATGTAAGGCCCTGGGTTCAATCCTCAGCACCACATAAAAATAAATAAATAAAGGTATTGTTTCCAACTACAACTAAAAAAATAAATATTAAAAAGAAAAAGAAAAAAATGTTCACTATCTCCAGCAATTAAGGAAATGCAAATCAAAACCAAGTTGAGATTTCATTCATATCAGTCAGAATGGCAATTATCAAGAATACAAATAAATGGGGCTGGGGATGTGGCTCAAGCAGTAGCGCGCTCGCCTGGCATGCGTGCGGCCCGGGTTCGATCCTCAGCACCACATACCAACAAAGATGTTGTGTCCTCCGAGAACTAAAAAAAAAAAAAAAAAATATATATTAAAAATTCTCTCTCTCTCTCTCTCTCTCTCTCTCTCTCTCTCTCTCTTTAAAAAAAAAAAAAGAATACAAATAATAGTAAGTGTTAGAGGATGTGGGGGAAAAGGTATACTCATACATTGTTTGTGTTCAAGATGAATCTTGAACTTCATTTCCAGTTTTTTTTGCAGCTTTTTATAACAGTGAGTTCTTAAATGTCTAAACATTCATTTGCCTCATACTCCAAATATCTTTACTATATTTTACTTTTTTTTTTTTTTGGCTCTACATTTCACATGAGTCATCTTCAATGTAAATTAACACATTTAAAAAAAAAAGAACACTCATCTATACTAAAGAGGAATTTCTGTATTATGTTTTCTTTTTCAAACAAAAAAAGTCTTTTTTTTTAAAGAGATAATTTTTTTAATATTTATTTTTTAGTTATCGGCGGATACAACATCTTTGTTTGTATGTGGTGCTGAGAATCGAACCCGGGCCGTACGCATGTCAGGCGAGCGCGCTACCGCTTGAGCCACATCCCCAGCCCCAAAAAAGTCTTAAAATGCTTGAAAAAAAGATGTAACCCTATGTATTAAAATGAGAAGCCATCTTATCTTCTCTTCACCAGCTGATATTTGAGTTAAAGGATATTTTCTCATCAATCTAGATCAACAGGGGCTGGGGCTGTGGCTCAGCAGTAGAGTGCTTGCCTAACATGTGGAGGCCCTGGGTTCGATCATCCGCACCACATAAAAATAAATAAAATAAAGGTATTGTGTTAAAAAAAAAAAAAACCTAGATCAACTGATAAGTGTTATCCATAGTACTACTTACCTAATAATAATACTTATCAAGCATTTATGTGCCAACCACTGTAGGTTTCAAGTCTCCACTTTTTTATATATATATATATATTTTTTAGTTGTCAATGGACCTTTATTTAATTAATTTATTTATATGTGGTGCTGAGAATCAAACCCAATGCTTCACACATGCTAGGCAAGCACTCTACCACTGAGCCACAACCCCAGCCCATCAAGTCTCTACTTTGAACAAAAGAAAAGACAAAGAAGGTGGGAAGAGAGAGAGAAACAGGAAAATAATCATGACATAGAGTGATAAGTACTCAAGGTTGAAAGAAATGACTGGGGAGCATGGAATGTTATGTATTGTATAAAGGGCAATCAGGGGAAACTGTTCAAAAACAATATTTGAAAATGGACCAGAAAGAAATAAGGGAGCAATTCATGTTTCAGTCAAGTGTAAAATAATTTCAAAGGCTCTGAACTGTTGGACAAGTTTTTCATTTTCTCTCTTTTTTTGCGGGGGGTACTGGGGATTGAATTCCGGGGCACTCAACCACTGAGCCACATCCCTAGCCCTATTTTGTATTTTATTTAGAGACAGGGTCTCACTGAGTTGCTTCGCCATTGCTGAGGCTGGCTTTGAACTTGCAATGCTCCTGCCTCAGCCTCCCGAGCCACTGGGATTACAGGCAACTTTGCCATTTTCAATAAACAGTAAACTGGTCAGTGGAACAAGTGAGGGGGAGTGGCAGAAGATGTCAGAGAGACAACAGGGGAAACCTCATGGAAACTCTGTAGATCATGGAAAGGACTTTGGTAAAAGAGAAGAGGATCACACCCATCTCTTCAAGAAGCCCCAAGTGAAAGGAACTCTAATGGAGTAGAGGAAGGAGAATGGGAGAGGGAGGGAAGACGGGAAAGAAAAAGAAGGGAATCATGAACTAAAATTGATTTCTATGCATGAATGAGTTTGTCAAGATGAACCCAACTATGTACAAATATAAGGCTCTTAAAAAAAAAAAGCCCTAGCCAAGAAAGAAAAAATACTGATGGGCTCATTGTTTAATAGTAAGATAAGCAGTTTCAATACCCTTAGACTGTTTTTTGAGTTTTGTGTTTTGGTTTTTGAGGTGCCGGGGATTAAACTCAGGGGTACTTAACCTCTGAGCCACATCTCCAGCCCTTTTTTAATACTTTATTTAGAGAGAGTCTCACTCAGTTGCTTAGGGCCTCGTTAAATTGGCTGAGGCTGGTTTTGAACTCTAAATCCTCCTGCCTCAGCTTCCCCAGTTGCTTGGATTACAGGAATGTGAAAGATGCCCAGCATAATCTTTAAACTGTTATCCCTCAACCAGGATCTGCCAAAATCTGCAAAGGTCCCAATCATGTAAAAAGCATTACAGCATTCACTGCCTTATTGAGGAAAGAGAAGAAATTCAACAAGATTTAAATTCAAAATCTTGGTGCTAGGGTTGTGGCTCAGCAGTTGAGCACTTGCGAGACCCTGGGTTTGATCCTCAGCACCACATAAAAATACGTAAGTAAAATAAAGGTATTGTGTCCAACTACAACTAAAAAATAAATATTTTTAATAAATAAATAAATAATTAATTAATTCAAAATCTTTATATAAATACTTGGTTGAAGGCCCATAATAATTACCTTTTTGTAAAAAGACATCAAGTTGATCAGCACAAAAGGCTTTCAATTCTTTCTCAGGTTTGTCCTTCTTGACCAGTGCTACAACATAGTTGGCTAAGGCTGATGGGTCAGCATCACATCTATTAGAAAAAGAAAAAAATGGAAAACATTGTTTTCAAACAGTGGTATCATTAATAAAATAAACCCATTTTGGAAAACCAAAGATCAAAAGTTTAAGTGACTGCCAACAAAGGCAACTACCATAATAAATAACATACAAATACTGCAAATGAGATTTTCTTTATTTCTACAAAATAACTACTTTATCTTAATCTTTGAACTTCTAATTACACCAAGAATCTTATACCAGGTCTACATTTATTTGCTCTCTCAGTGAAAAGGGTGGCACCTGACACTTAAAAGTTGCTGCTTGTCTCCTAGGCAATAATAAATAATACCCTCAGGAACTACCTGTTCCAAATGGCCAGCAAGGAAAAAACTGGGAGTGATGGGCTAGATTTCTCCACTCCTCAAGCACCAGTATCCAAAAATGGCTGGGCATGGGTGGGCACACGTTTACTTTCAGCTATTGCTCAGTTTGAGGCACAAAGATTTCAAGTTTGAACCAGACTGGCAGCATAGTGAGATCTTCCCCCATCTCAAAGGAAAAGAAAAAGCAATCAACACCACTGCTAATTTTTTCAATAGGTATCTTAAAGACTTTATATATTTGTTGATGAACTTTATTTTATTCATTTATTTATATGTGGTGCTGAAAATTAAAACCATTGCCTCACACATGTGAGGCACGCACTCTACCACCAAACCACAACCCCATCCCTTAAAGACTTTTTTTTTTTTAAAGAGAGAGTGAGGGGGGGGGGAGAGAGAGAGAGAGAAAGAGAGAGAGAGAGAGAGAGAGAGAGAGAGAGAGAATTTTTAATATTTATTTTTTAGTTCTCGGCGGACACAACATCTTTGTTTGTATGTGGTGCTGAGGATCGAACCCGGGCCGCACGCACATGCCAGGCAAGCGAGCTACCGCTTGAGCCACATCCCCAGCTCCCCTTAAAGACTTTTTTAAAAACTGAGAACATACCGCTGTAATCCCAGCAACTAGGGAGGTGGGGGCAGAGGATCAGGAGTTCAAAGCCAGCCTCAGCAATTTAGCAAGGCACTAAACAACTCAGTGAGACCCTATCTCTAATAAAATACAAAGAGGGCTGGGGATGTGGTTCAGTGGTCCAGTGACTCTGAGTTCAAGCCCGTACAAAATAAATAAACAAATAAATAAATAAAAAGACGGACACATTTCCCACAGTCGTTTAAAAAAAAAAAACTGAGAACATGAGAAGGATGATACCTTAAATATTATTGGTAAATGCTTTAGCAGCTATAAGCAAAGAAAAAAAAATCTAGAGTCATTAGAAGTGGCAAAAGGGCAGCAGAGACAAACTTTATCTGCCTCATGTTTTTTCTAGTCAGCAGGAATCCAACTTTGGCACTCAAAATAATCTCTTATGCCAGGTACCAAATGATCCTGGTTTGTCAATTCCTGTATACCCACTGTTCAGACTTAATGTTTTGTCTCCATCATAGAAAAATAGAAGTTTAGCTTAGTTTAATCGTCTAGATTCCAGCCAGGCATGGTGGCACAGGTCTGTAATCCCAGTGGCTTGAGAGGCTTTGGCAAGGATTTTCAGGTTCAAAGCCAACCTCAGCAATTTAGTGAGGCTGTAGGCAACCTATCAAGATACCATCTAGGGGCTGAGGCTGGGGCTCAGTTATAGAGTGCTTGCCTCATAAGCGTGAGGCACTGAGTTCAATCCTTAGCACCACATAAAAATAAATAAAGATATTGTGTCCATCTACAACTAAAAATATATATATTAAAAAAAAGATTCCATCTAAAAATAAAAAATAAAAAGGTCTGGGGATACAGCTCAGTGGTTAAACGTCCTTGGGTTCAATTCCTGGTACCAAAACAAACAAATATATATAGTCTATATTCCCCCATGAATGCTTATATTTAAGTAACATATATTCAATGTGGCTTCATAGGGTTATAAAAATAGAATGAAAATACTTGGGATGATAACAAAAAAAAAAAAACCAAAGTGATCATATTCCTATAAAATATTATTCCATCTACTCTTGTTCCATAATTCCTTAGACCTCCACTATCAACTAGAAAGGGAAAAGTTTCAGCTCAAAAATATCAATTACGGGGGCTGGGGATGTGGCTCAAGCGGTAGCGCGCTCGCCTGGCATGCATGTGGCCCAGGTTCGATCCTCAGCACCACATACCAACAAAGATGTTGTGTCCGCCAAAAACCTAAATAAATAAATAAATAAATATTTTTTAAAAATCTCTCTCTCTCTCTCTCTCTCTCTCACACACACACACACACACACACACACACACTCTTTCTTTAAAAAAAAATATCAATTACATTTCCAAAAATTTTGAAATCAGTAAAAAAAAAAAAAAGAAAAATGAAGCACCAGCACCTTTACTTCTTCTACCTAGTTTTTAAAGTTCATATTTGGATAAAACAAGAAAATTTTTTTCATTGCCGATATTGACATGGGAAAGGTTGCATCTATGCACTTAATTATAATGAAAAATGTGTTGGGGCTAGGGTTGTGGCTCAGTGGTTGAGCGCTTGCCTAACATGTGTGAGGCACTCAGTTCGATCCCAGCACCACATAAAAATAAAATAAAGGTATTGTGTCCACCTACAACTAAAAAATAAATGTTTAAAAAAAAAAAAGAAAAAGAGGGCTGGGATTGTGGCTTAGTGGTAGAGCGCTCGCCTAGCACAAACGGGACCCAGGTTCGATATTGTGTTGTGTCCATCTACACCTAAAAATAAATAAATAAATAAATGTTTTTTAAAAAAGAAAAAGAAAAATGTGTCAATTTTACAAAACACAGAATTCTAAAAATTATGGACAAAGGTCATAGATGATGGGTTACATATATTTTTAAAATACAATGTAGGACTGGGATGCGGCTGAGTGGTAGAGCACTTGCCTGGCATGTTGATGCCCTGGGTCCCACATCCATGGCAAAAAGCAACAACAAAAAACATACAATTTAAAAGAAAGTCAAGATTCTTCTAAACTAAAAAATGTTACAGGCATATGGTAACATACACTTATCTGTAATGCTAGCAACACGAAGCTGAGGCAGGAGAATCGCCAGTTTGAGGTCCTCATCAGCAATGAGACCCTTAGCAACTTAGGAAGGAACTGCCTCAAATAAAAAATGTTTAAAAAGCACTGGGGGGGCTGGGATTGTAGCTCAGTGGTAGAGCACTTGCCTCGCACAGATGAGGCACTGGGTTTGATCCTCAGCAACACATAAAAATAAATAAGTAAATAAAATAAAGATATTGTGTTCATCTACAACTAAAAAATATTTTTTAAAAGTGCTAGGGATGGCCAGGTGTGGTGGCGCACGCCTGTAATCCCAGTGATTTGGGAGGCTGAGGCAAGAGGAACAGGATTTCAAAGCCAGCCTCAGCAATGGCTATGCAATAAGCAATCTAGATGTAGCTCAGTGATAGAGCACCCCTGGGTTCAACCCCAAATATCAAAAAAAGTTCCATTTTAGAGAACACATTATGAACACATCACTTTAGTAAATCCAATTGCTAAATTCTGAAGTGTTGTATGCATATTATATACTTGAATTTGCTGAGAGTAGATCTTAAGGATCTTACCACACACATAAAAACAAAAAATAATTGTGTGATAAAACGGACATTAATTAGCTTGATGGCAGTCACCATTTCACACTGTACATATCAAAACATCATAAACATACGTCTTATATACACTTTTTAAAAAATTCATTTATAAACAAAAAGCACAAGAAAGCAGTTACATTTTCAAAAAATATTATACACGCAATGCTAAACTTAGTATTCTATAAACACCTTAAAATGAAGATGTATAGGTAGACTTAACTTCACTGAAGAATAGCACATTTGACCAGTGAGAGAAAGGGGGGTAAATCACATTTCCGCCTTTACTCGAAAAGTTTAGATCCTAGATAAGAACATCTAATACGCAAGAAGAGGATACAGAAAAATAAGAAAGAATGGCAGAAAATGGCAATGCTATTTTCTCTGAGCTACATCTTCACACTTTTTTATGTTTTAATCTGAGAATAGGGTCTGGTTAAGTTACTGAAGCTGACCTTGGATTTGCAATCCTTCTGCGTCAGCCTTCAGAGTCACTGAGATTTCAGGCATGCACCACCATACCTCACTAGCCCTATGCTTTTCTAATGTACATCTCCAAGACTGATCAATGTATTCTAAGTCTCAACAAACAGTAACCTTTTAACTAAAATAAAGAATCAATAAATTTACTAAAGCTTAATATAAGTTACAATTACAAAGACACCTTAAAATTTTTTAATTCATTCT
Organism: Spermophilus citellus; assembly: GCF_964194105.1. Taxonomy (NCBI): domain Eukaryota; kingdom Metazoa; phylum Chordata; class Mammalia; order Rodentia; family Sciuridae; genus Spermophilus; species Spermophilus citellus. The sequence goes on from NC_138182.1 coordinate 184,944,961, forward strand.
GTATAATAAGGTTATGTTTTAACTATCCTGTAAGTTATTTTAAAAAATAAAATCTATTAAAATGAATTTTTTTTAGGAAATCTAATAGAAATACTGCTCTAACTGCCTTATCTGCAAAAACCTCAAATTATCTGCTGAGTAGGCACATCAACTTCACAGAAGATTTCAGACATATGTTAAATTCCAAGATCAAAGAGTAAAAGTCCTACCTTTGACCCCAAGCCAAGAAACATTACTAAAAAACTATTATTGTATAGCCGGGCACAGTGGAAGAGGCCTGTAATCCCAGCAGCTCAGGAGGCTGAGACAGGAGAATCACGAGTTCAAAGCCAGCCTCAACAAAACCGAGATGCTTAAGCAACTCAGTGAGACCCTGTCTCTAATAAAATACAAAATAGGGCTGAGGACATAGCTCAGTGGTCGAGTACCCCGAGTTCATTCCCTGGTACATGGCTCAGTGGTCGAGTACCCCGAGTTCATTCCCTGGTACAAAAAAAAAAATTGTAGTCTTTGTTTCAGGAAAAAACTACTTAATACCTTTTCCACTTTCAGAAAAATGTACATCTTTCTGAATATGGGTCTAATTTTAAGTTCTTAGTACAATCTCTATTTCACAGGTAAGACATCTAAGAAATGTGCTACTGAGTCATAAGCCAGGGAGAGGAATTTGATTCTAATAGGTATCAATAGCCATTAAAAGTTCATATTCAAAGAAAAGAGAAAAAAAAGTCCATATTCCTTGACTAGTAGTTACATATATGGAAAACCAGACTAAAGAAACAAAGGCAAATATAGAAAATAACACAGGTATCTAGAAATACTTTTTAAAAATTTATTGCATAAAAATGATATTACTTCTAACAGAAAAGTACAGTAAAGGAATCCATTCTCTTGCTGCTGGAGGTTTATAAAATATACTTCTGGTTTTTTTGTCTTTTCTTTTTTTGGTGCTGGGAATTAGAACCCAGAGCCTTGTACATGTGAGGCAAGCACTCTATCAACTGATCTACATCCCCAGCCCCCTATAAAATATGCTTCTGATGTTATGTCAACTGAAGAAATCAAGACACAAAATTTTACACTGAGTTGTCATGTAGCTACATACAAGTTCATATACAGACAGGGGTGTAATGGTGTATGCTTGTAATCCCAGCCACTCAGGAGGTTGAGGCAGGAGAATAAAAAATTCAAGGCCAACCTCAGCAATTTAACAAGACCCTATCACAAAATAATTTTTTGTTTTCCACTGGTGCTGGGGATTGAACCCAGGGTCTTGTGCATGCTAGGCAACCAATATATACCAACTGAGCTGTATCCCCTAAAAAAGTTTTTTTTTAATATTTATTTTAAGTTTTAGATGAATATAATATCTTTATTTTACATTTATGTGGTGTTGAGGATCGAACCCAGTACCTCATGCATGCTAGGCAAGCACTCTACCACTATGCCACAACCTCATCCCTCTAAAAGAGGGTGTTTTTTTTTTAATTTTATTCTCTTTTATTGCTGAGTAATATTCTTTTTTAAGGTTTTTAAAAAGTTAAAAAGTTGCCAAGAGCGAGAGCAGTGGCACTGGCCTGTATGTAATCCCAGCAGCTCAGGGGGCTGAGGCAGGAGGATCAAGAGTCCAAAGCCAGATTCAGCAAAAGCAAGGTGCTAAGCGACTCAGTGAGACCCTGTCTCTAAAATATAAAAGAGGACTGGAGATGTGGTTCAGGGGTCAAGTGCCCCTGAGTTCAATCCCCAGTACCCAAAAAATAAAAATAAGTTTTTTAAAAAAGTCTGGCCCCCTGGGTTGAATCCCCAGCAACCACACACACACACATACACACACATACACACACACACACACACACACACACACAAAACTTCACACATAAAAGAAAAACTGAAAATAAATATCTACAAATAATTTTATTTCCTTTCTAAATTTTTCTGTAATGCAATAATAAAGGTCCTATCTCTTAAAACTATCACACAGGAGACTAAGTTCTAATGTGAATACGAGAAGAAACCAATATTCAGACCAATAGCACTTTTCTTTTAAATTTTTTTTTTTTTTTTTTTTTGGGCGGGGAGGTACTGGGGATTGAACCCAGTAGTGCTTAAACACTGAGCTACATCTCCAGCCCTTTTTTATATTTTATTAGAGACAGGGTCTTGCTACATTGCTTAGGCTTCACTAAATTGCTGAAGCTGGCTTTGAATTCATGATCTGCCTGCCTCAGTCTCCCGAGCTGCTAGGATTAGAGGTATGCATCACCATGCCCAGCTTCTTTAATCTTAAGTGCTTTCATGAAAGAATAAGTTATGAAAGAAACACAACAAGATTTGGGGTAAAAAATATACATATAATATCTGTTGGTTGCAAAACACCATTTTGATATTTGGACTATAACTCCTAAAGCAGTAGGAGCTATAATCCCAGTGAATCTGTAATCCCAACGACTCTTAGGAGGTTGAGACAGGAGACTTGCGAATTCAAAATCTACTTGGGCATCTTAGCAAGAACCTGTCTCAAAATTTAAGAAGAAAGAGCTAGGGATGTACCTCAGAAGCGTAATGTTCCTGGGCTCAATATTTTTTTTTTGTGGTGGGGAAATCCAACCCAGGGTCTTGAGCATGCTAAGCAAGCATTCTACTATTAAGTTATATCCCCAACCCAATTTCATTTTTCTAATTGTCAAAACAATCTAAACATATTTGAGGATGCTCATTCATTTAAATATTGACTGTTAAGTAAGTGCCACGCATCTTGCTTGGTAATAGAATTACTCTGAGCAAGACAGATCTTGCCCTTCAGTCACATGACCAAGAGATGAGTATGAAAATAATCATACGTAAAACAACAAATGATATAAAAAGAGATTAATAAAGATATAAGTAATGACACTGTGAGAAGATGAGCCTAGAGAGTGGTAGGAAACACAGAGCTATAAAAGCAACTTCTGGCTTCTGCTCTATAGCTATTGGGCCAGGAAGAATGAAGTCAGATATATTTAGGAGGCAGATCAAGGACAAATGAACAAATATGTTCTTAATTCAGTAAACTAAAACTTGCCAAGAAGTCTCTGGACAAAATAAGACCTTTCCTATGAAACAGGAAATAGTCTCCTTAAGTTCCACAGTATGTTAGAGGTACACTGATTCTTTGAAACCACTGGTACAATTCAGAAAATTATTAGTACTTCTCAGTCTTAAAAATGTAGCAGCAAAATAATCATTTAACCCAGTTAATCAGGAGATCAGGTCTAACAACAGCTAGATAATAATTTTTCCTCCCATTTGAGTAACCATAGAGATTACCAGCCAGAGTTTAACTTGGTAAGGATTGCAAACCTATTAGCCACAGGTAAATTATAGCATTCACATGTATGCATACCTGCCATGACCACAAAACCAATGAATATGAACCAATAAAATAATCTTTGTTAATCTTATTACTGTATTTTCCAATATATACTCCAAGATGACAACATATTCAACCTTCTAGAATATTTTTAAAAAGACTTGAGTACGGAACTCGGAAGGCTGAGACAGGATGATCACAAGTTCAAAGTCAGCCTCGGCAACTTAGCAAGACCTGTCTCAAAAAAATAAAAATAGCTGGGGATGTGGCTCAGCACACCTGGGTTCAACTGCCAGTATCAAAAAGAATTTTCTTTAATATTTATTTTTTAGGTATAGTTGGACACAATACCTTTATTTACTTATTTTTATGTGGTGCTGAAGATTGAACCCACATGTGCTAGGTGAGCGCTCTACTGCTGAGCTACAACCCTAGCCCCCCCAAAAAAGAATTTTTTAAAAAGAATCTGATATAGGGCTAGGGCTGTAGCTCAGCAGCAGAGCGCTTGCCTAGCATGCGTGAGGCACTGGGTTCAACCCTCAGCACCACATAAAAATAAACAAATAAAACAAAGGTATTCTGTCCATCTATAACTACAAAAAAATTTAAAAAGACTTTGATATGGCCAGAATTCACAGAAACTGCATACCAAATCAGACTTTCACTAGCTATTTCTGTTCCTACTTATGGAACCTGCAATAAGACTCTAGCCTGCATAAATCTGATGAATATTATTTTAAATGGTAGTGGTGCTTAACATTAATAAGAGATTTTTGCTGGGCATGGTGGTATATGCCTATAAACCCAGCAGCTCAGAAGGCTGAGGCAGGAGGACCACAGGTTCAAGGCAGCCTTAGCAATTTAGTGAGACTGTAAGCAACCTAGTGAGAATCTGTCTAAAACTAAAAAAATAGAAGCTGGGTACAGTGAAGCATGCCTATGATCCCTGCAGCTCAGGAGGCTGAGGCAGGAGGATGGAGAGTTCAAAGCTAGCCTCAGCCAAAGTGAGGTGCTAAGCAACTCAGTGAGACCCTGTCTCTAATAAACTACAAAATGGGTCTGGAGATGTGGCTCAGTGGTTGAGTGCCCAAGTTCAATCCCCAGTACCTTAAATAAATTAATAAGCAAAAAAATAAAAATAAAAAATGGGACTGGGGATGTGGCTCAGTAGTTAAACCTTTTAGTACCAATCCCTGGTACCAAAAAAAAATATGTATAATTTTGCAGAAAGTTTAATGTATATCCTATTTCAAAAATCATAAAATTTATATTATAGTATGATTAAGGTACACAAAACACTTTTTAGTCTACATCATTAATATACAATTTTTGTTAGGCACCTATCTAAAAAGCTAATATATCTGTTTAAGAGAAAAAGGTTAGGGGCTTGGGTTATGGCTCAGTGGTAGAGCCCTTGCCTAGTATGTGTGAGGCACTGGGTTCAAATAATAATCCCTTCTTAGCACTGCATGTAAATAAATAAAGAGAAAAAGGTCAGACAATTTCTCCAAATTCTCCCATTCTAAAATAATGCTCCATTAGTAAACACAAACAGACACTATCTAACAAGTTTAAAAAATCCATTACTCTTTTAAAAGCATATACCAAGAGCTATAGATATAGCTCACTCATAGAAGACTTTCTTGTTATGTACAAGGCCCTGAACTTGATCCCTAGCACCAAAGCAGGGAAAAGAAAAACATAAAGATAAATTTATCTATTAAGTCAAAAAAGCAGCAGCAAATGTTCATATATGTTTTGTATATATATAAAATAACTTCCTAAAATTCCCCATTAAATATAATGTTTTGGTATAAATGCAGATTTGTTACTGAAAAACGCTTGCCTGAACTTTTTCTAAACTTGCAGAAATTTCTTCAGTGATTCATTTATCTCCTGGATTTTCTTAGAATCTTATTTTTAAGGGGTTCACATATTTAAAATAAGTAGTCAATTCTCACAGAATGAAACAACAATTCTAAATTGTGCATAATCCCTTCGTCTTATCTCTCACTACAATATCACGGGGGAAAGATGAAGACCCCAAACAAGACCTGTTACTCCAGTCTGTTCATGCACCTCTAACAAAGAAATAAAACTTCTTGACTAAAATATGGTATCCCTCCCCTTTAATGGATTGCCAAGAAAAAAGGTTGCTGATTTGTGTTTCTCCACCAGCTAAGGTAACTAACGGGTTATTTCTTCCAGTCTCCCTCCTTCCATCTTTCCACTAGTAAGATTAATAATAAGAGTTCCATATCTAAAAAAGAAGGCAATAGATAAGCTCTAACCATTTGTGTATAGGAAATAATCACATGCAAATTGCATTGGTTTAAAAATACCTGGTACATACCTTTGTTTCATCAATGACAAGATGCAACATGATTGAAACCTCCTAAAAATGAGATGCTTTTATAAATTTAGTTAAGGCAAATTATGCTAAGAAAGTGCAACAAAAAATCATGTGCACAACCATAGATTCCAACCTAGACACTGCAACTACTTTATCTCAAAGACTAACAACTGCTCTGAAATGCTATGTTGTAGCAACATGTCAATCTGCCATGAAAATTTTTTTGAATCTAGAATATGCAAAAAAAAATAAATTTACAAATACAACCCACTTTATCTTACCATTTATCATATTTTAGGACATATAAACAAAAAATAACCTCCATAATATAGCAAGAATGAAAATATGATATTCATATTGCATTTACTATTTCTTATTAATATCTCCCTCCAAAACCAATACTTATGTGAGTTAAACATAAGCATATTTGTCACTTTAGGAAACCAAACTACATTGTTAAAGTCTGAGTAGTGATTTTAGGTCTTTTTTAATTTTTACTTATTTATTTTTGCTGTACTGGGAAACTAAGGCCTTGCACATGTGAGACAAGTGCTCTGTAATATCTCCAGCCCAGACCTTTTTTTTTTTAAACATTAAATGAGTGAAAAAAAAACTTTTTTTCTAAATAACTATTTTTGGCACCAGGGACTGAACCCAGGGTAGCTTAACCACTGAGTCACATGCCCTGCCCTTTTTATTTTTTGAGACGTGTCTCACTAAGTTTTTAAGGGCCTCACTAAGTTGCTGAGACTGGCTTTGAACTTGAAATCTTCCTGCCTAAGCCTCCCAAGCCATTGGGATGACATGCATGTGTCCCTGTTCCCAGCTTAAAAAAAAAAAAATTTTAAGGAAAAAAAAAAAGTAGAAAGTGGACTTTAAGTAAAACATTAACTCAAATGGGAAAATTAAATTCAAATAATTATTTTAAAATGTTTTACTCCAGCCAAAAAAATCTCGTGAACATGCTTAGTAAAATAAAGTTTCTACTCAAACTAAAATTTTACATTAAAAAAAAGAACCGAGCTGGGGATGTGGCTCAAGCCTTAATGCGCTCGCCTGGCATGCGCAGGGCGCTGGGTTCGATCCTCAGCACCACATAAAAATAGAGATGTTGTGTCCATCGAAAACTGAAAAATAAATATTAAAAAAAAACACTCAGAATAGCACATTTTAAAGAATTTTTTCAAAAAGAAAAAACAATCAACTATAAATTTTTAAAATTGTTACCTTCCATCCAAGACATAAAATGAACATTTAATACTTTTTAAAAGATCTCTACCAACAAACAAAATCAGAGCTTACATGGAAAATAGTTTTTTTTTTTTTTTTAAAAGGCAACAGAGGGCTGGGGATATAGCTCAGTTGGTAGAGTGTTTGCCTTGCATGCATAAGGCCCTGGGTTCAATCCCTAGCACCACAAAAAAAAAAAAAAAAAAAAAGGCAACTGAAATAGCAAGTATACAAAGTCAATTTTATGTTTAATAATACAAAAGATAACTAATTTTCAAGAAAAGGTAACTAATTTTTTAAATATACATACCTTTTATCAGTCTTGATAAAAGACACATATGGTCAATTTCACTAAATTTATCTAATTTCCAACCTTCACAATCCATTTCCATCTTTGTGCCCCAAACCTTTTTATTTGTAGAAAAAGTAAGATGTACATTCAAGGAGCTCATATTCTACAAAACTTTCAAGTGTGTCCAGAAGCCACTTTCACACTAACTAGACCACCACTAATTTAAAACTCAGAAGCCCTAATTTCACATTTATTCATTCATTTATTTATACCCATGCTGTACTCACACACTTCTCACTCTGCTAATGCAAATACAACTTCAGACATCAAAATTCCCCTAATGTTTCCTCCCTTGCCCATCCTGCCTTCCCAACTAATACAATGAACTCATAAAACTTGTCTTCCTAGATATTGCCTTTTCCACCCAAGAAACCAAAGTAGCAAAACAAAAACAATTAGTTAACCAGGTTTCTCAGGGGGACCCAGGAAATAGATTAACAGGGAAGTAGCTTGACAGTCTCCCAACAGCACCAATTTACCCTGCCTCCACACTACCAAAACTACTCCGTATTTCCACCCTCTGAAAAACACTCAATTTTTCCACTAAAGCAATCTAATCTAATGAATCAAAACCTGCCCATCCTTTCTCTAACTCTCCTTCTTCAAGGCCTAACCTCCAATAAGAGGAAAAGAAGCAGAAATGAGGAGGGGGCAGGAAATGATCCCTTCCCCTCTATTCCCTTCCGGTGCCCTCTTCCAAAAGAATTGGTAAGATGCACATTCAAGGAACTGGCCTTTTCTTTCCTGATCCTAGAAGATTGTTCCACAGATTTTTATCCCAGAGTCCCCACAAATAAACACTCTACACAACCCTACCTCCTTAAAGTAACTATAAAACAGAAAGTTGATGCCTCTACTATATCCTCTTCAAGCATCTGATAATATTAAAAGGACAGGTCTCTTGTTTCTTTTCAGTGCTTCAACAACAATCCTAAAACCCCAATTAACTTCAGTTGTGCTATCAATATTTCATCAATATTCACAAAACCCTTTTTCTTTCTACTACCCCATTTACTCCTCCAACACCCTGTATCTAATAAAAAAAAAAAATCCCTAGATGTTGCAGGTATACCCCTTAAACCCCTCCACCAATATTACGTCCAAGTGTAGTCCTCTCAATCCTCAAACTTATTTTAAAAATTCTCAATTTTTCCCTAACCTCCCATGACAACTAAAAATCATTGGTTGGTTCTCTTAGCATTATCAACTCCTCAATAATACTTTAAAAACCCTTAATACCCTTACTGGCACACTTATCAGCTCCCCAATAATTTTTAAAACCCTTTGATGCCCACATACCCTTTCGGCTCCTCCATAACATTTTTCAAATCCTTCAATACTCTTGAACCCTTCGAGCTCACCAATAGCTACACAGCATCAAAGTCCCTACTACCCCTTTCTTCCCTAATATTTTGAAAAGGCCCTCGATACTCTGCTTCTAGATCTGTTAGTCCTGGATTAATACTGGTTTGTAAAGCCCTCGATCCTGCTGTCTCCTTCAAGATTTGATTATTCACATTTAAAAATCCCTCGATAGCCCTGCCATCTCCCTCAGATCTCAAACAGCAGTATTTTAAATTTCATTACCCCAATAGGCATATTTTAAAAGCCCTCGCCGTCCTCGTGACCCCCCCTCAACCCCACATCAACACCGCCTCTACGCCCCTCGCTCTCCCTCTCCCTCCGCCTCCCTTCCCCCCCACAATGGTGATAGTACTACAGAGAAGACGTCGCCGGGACCTCCCCACCGCCGCCCCGCCGCGCCGCCCACCTCACGCCGCCTCCCCTCCCCCACGCCCCCGCGGGCCCCCAACGCCCACGTTCGCCGGCCCCGGCCCTGCCAGGCTCACTCACATCGGCTCCAGTAACTTGGCCAGCCAGGACTTGAGGGCATCCACATCCTCTATGAGCATGGTGCAGGGAAGGCGGGCTCGGCCGCCGCTCTTTTTCAGGCCTGCCGTGGATCTCCACTCGCCGCCTCCTCACGCTCCCTTCACAACCCCCAGTATCTTAGCCCACCGGGCATCTTACGAGACTTCAACCTACTCCCCCGGCCGGGGCCTAACAGGAACTAACCCAAGAGCCCTCACTCAACCTAGCCCGAAGGCTCAGGTGGGCGGGAGATAATGACGAGTGGCGGGTGTGATACCCAATAGAAGAGAGAGGGCCGTGCGCGCAAAGCCAATGAAAAGGCTCGCTCGCCCCGCCGGCCGGCCGTACCCAGTTAGGGAGGAGGGATATAGCAAGGTAGGTGGAGAGCTTAAGTGAACTCCTGGTGCAAGATGGTATCTTGGAGAAGGTGCTGTGCCTCTTAAAGGGGCCGCGGCGCCTTTTTGGACCACGCCGTCGCCCGCCGCGGAATACCGGTGTCTGCTGTTGGGAGTGCCTGGGGGAACCCGGCGAGCCCCTCATCCTGGTTCCTTCCTCTCGTTTTTCCTGGAAACCCACACTCGTGTCCCGAAATGACTCAGCTGTAGTAAATCTGCAACACAACGTGCAATAGGATCACATTCGACACATTGCAAATAATGCAAAATCTTACTTTTTTCCTTACACACTCGTTTTGATCCGCACTCGTGCCTGTATTTTTTACTGCTGTGCTTAAATTACGCAGAATGTTTCTGATAACCATACCTTGGAATCCAGTAATCGTCATTTTAAAAACGTGGCGCACGGACGTAAAAGACTGAGGCCATTTCATTTTTACTAGTATTATTAATAAATACCTTAGGGGGAAAATTATTCTAATAAGTTTGTGTAAAAATTCTCCCTGTTTTCTTCAGGGAGAATTTTGATTAGCAAAAGAGGTTTTAAAAATAATATTAAAGAAGAATTTAAAAATTACCAAAATAGGCAACTTAGTTTTATTAGGTAAGAAATTCCTTTGGAAGTCCGAAATCTGTGGCTTAGCACTGGTGATAGAGTGTTTATCCAATAACAAATGCTGTGCCGCTGTTATGAGCCAACACTGTGCATGGCACCAGGAGTGCAATGGTGAACAAAGCAAACTGAGTCCCTCCTTTTAGGAAAGAGAACAATTTATGAATTATAATACATTTGGAAAAATACCTGATGAGCACACATTTCATATAAAAGAGATGGATCAACCCAAGATGAGTAAATAAACTAAATATACTGTACCTAGAACAGATATAGGCAAGCTTTTTCTGCAAGGGGCCACATAGTAAATATTTTTGGATTTATGGGCCTTGAGTTTTCTGTGGCAAATACTCAATAGGCAATGTCTTGGCATGAAACTGGCCAGAGATAATACATAAGAAATATTTGGCTATATTCTGAAAACACTTATAGGAAAATTCCATTTTGTGTAATTTACATGTCATGAAATATTATTATTTTAATTTTTTTCCCAACCATTTACAAATCTAAAAGGCAACGGCTGGGATGTGGATCAGTGGTAGATCTCTTTCCTAGCAAATGTGAGGCCCTGGGTTTGATCCCCAGTACTAGAAGGAAAAAAAAAAGTAAAAAGCATTATAACCTTACAGGTATACAAAAACTGGTGCCAGCAGGGTTTGTCTTGCTGGCCACAGTTTTCTGACCCATTATATAGAGTAATAAAAGCAGAAGTGCACTTAGAAACCATCTAATGAGCCTTCCTCACTAACACTTGCCCTGCAACTTTGCAAATGAGGAAAAAGCCCAGGGAAATTAAGTAGTTTACCCAGAATCACAGGTCTGTAAATGGAGCAGAAGTAGCATCCAGAAATTCTGACAGTAAGAGCAGAACTTTCTCACATCCAATTGTTGCCTCTTCTTCCCTGTCTCCTCTTCCCCTTTATTTCTTTCCACAAAGGAGATGAAGTGTTACCCTAAAATGACACATTTAAAAAGAAAAATACAAAAGTGACCTATAGGCCAATGGCTAGTCAAAAATTGGATAGTGGGCTGGGGATGTGGCTCAAGCAGTAGCGCGCTCGCCTGGCATGCGTGCGGCCCGGGTTCGATCCTCAGCACCACATACCAACAAAGATGTTGTGTCCGCCGAGAACTAAAATAAATAAATAAATAAATTCTCTCTCTCTCTCTCTCTATCTATCTATCTCTCTCTCTCTCTCTCTCTCTCTCTCTCTCCCCCTTTCCTCTCTAAAAAAGAAAAAAAAAAATTGGATAGGATGCCTGGCATGGTGGTACATGCCTGTAATCCCAGCAGCTTTAGAGTCTGAGCAGGAGGATGACAAGTTCAAGTTCAGTCTCAGCAATTTACCAAGGCCCTAAAACACTTAATGAGACCCTGTCTTAAAAATAAAAAATAGGGCTGGGGATGTGGCTCAAGCGGTAGCCCGCTGGCCTGGCATGTGTGCGGCCCGGGCTCGATCCTCAGCACCACATACCAACAAAGATGTTGTGTCCGCCAAGAACTAAAAAATAGAATATTAAAATTCTCTCTCTATATCACTCTCTCTATCTCTCTCGCTCTCTCTTTAAAAAAATAAATAAATAAAAATAAAAAATAAAAGGGCTGGGATGTAGCTCAATGGTAAAGTGTCTGTAGGTTCAATCTCCAATAAAAAAAAAAAAAAGGAACTGGATAGTATTATAGAAATGAAACAGGAATTGCTTTTATCACATTACATCAGCCTTTTTCAAGAATGTCAAAGTGCTTTTCAAATATTTTAATTTATGTAACAAATTTTGCAGATTTTACTTCAGAAGACAAAGGTTTTATATATATACATATATACATACATACATACACACACATATATACATACATATTACATATATGCTTCCTGGTTACCATGGGCATCATTTAACCAACAACATTACAGAGAAAACAACCATGATTATAGTGGTAAGATTTGGTTTTGGGGATCCTGAGTAATTTTCTCCCCTTTTTCTTTCTTTCCTTCCTTCTCCCTCCCCCCCCCCCCCCCCCAAGCTTGTGTGTTTTGAGGATTTAACCCAGGGGCACTTTGTCCTGGATTACATCCTTTTTTTTTTTTTTTTTTTGAGATGAAGTTCTCTATTGAAAGTTTCACTATATTGCTGAGTCTGGCCTCAAACTTGTGATCCTCCTGCCTCAGCCCTCTGAGTCTGAGTCGCTGGAATTACAGGCATGTGCCACCACACCTGGCTCCCCCTTTTCTCTACTACCATGTTATCATATTACTTCAGTGAATTGAGTACATTTTTTTTTTAAGAGAGAGGAGGGGGGGAAGAGAGAGAGAGAGAGAGAGAGAGAGAGAGAGAGAGAGAGAGAGGGAATTTATTTATTTATTTTAGTTTTTTTCGGCGGACACAACATCTCTGTTTGTACGTGGTGCTGAGGATCGAACCCGGGCCGCACGCATGCCAGGCGAGCGCGCTATCGCTTGAGCCACATCCCCAGCCCACATTTTATATACATATAGAAATATTGCTTTGACAGGCTGGGTTGTGGCTCAGTGGTAGAGCGCTCGCACATGCAAGACCCTGGGTTCAATCCTCAGCACTACATAAAAATAAATAAGTAAAATAAAGGTATTGTGTCCAACTACAATTGAAAAATAAATATTTTTTAAAAATGAAAGAAATATTGCTTTGAAACTAGATATTAAAGCATTTATAAAAAGTTGTTTTTCCCAAAGTAGGAATGAGATAATATATATGTAGTCAGTTCTACTCCCTGCCTGGCTCACTCCCATTTGCTAAATGGTTCAGCTTTGGTCACTAGCCATGAAACAGAATTTTTCCATTTACTTTATTCAGTACCATGCATTGTGTGCACAGGACTGACTCATCTGCAGTCCACTAATGGATGAGGTTCATAGTTATTGGCCTCTCCTGACTTCAGTGCATGCATATATGTATTAATTCAATATACACATACTGAGTGCTGGTTACCATGTGCCAGAATCTATGCTGGAGCAGAGACAAAGAGAATTTTGAAGTTATATCCATTCACTAAGTCTTTGGAATGCATTCTAAACTTTTGGGGAGCTCAGATTCTGGTGATTTATTGGGCATGGAAATAATTATCATAGCTAAATTTGTTGAGCACATACACATACTCTGTACTCTCCCTATGTTAAGTGTTTCAGTGTACTGTGTCCTCTCATCTTCACAGTACCCCTATATAATAGACCTGTTCACAAATAAATTACATTCCAGAAAGGTCTTGAAACTCCAAAGCCCACACCTGTAACCTTCACTAAATCATCTTGCTAGTAAACATTGAAATATGAGCCAGATGTTGTGGCACATGCCTGTAATCCCAGCAGCTTGGGAGGCTGAGATAGGAGGATGGAGAGTTCAAAACCAGCTTCAGCAATGGCAAGGCACTAAGCAACTCAGTGAGACCCTGTCTCTAAATAAAATACAAAAAGGGGCTGGGGATGTGGCTCAGTGGTCCAGTGCCCCTGAGTTCAATCCTCAGTACAGGGGGGCGGGGAGCACACACACACAAAAAAACCCTATGTGTATCATTCAACAAATACATGCTGAGCTCATTATCATCTGTTAGTCACTGTTCTTGGGTAACAGAAAATAAGACTGATCTTTCTCAGTGGTGCTGGGGATTGAACCCTGGGTCTTGTACATACAAGGTAAGCACTCTACCAACTGAGCTATATCCCCAATACAAGACTTATTTTAAATAAGTTTTCTTTCCTTAGTGATGGTGGATGTCAAGTTGGATAGTTAACTAAGTAAGATTGACTTACTTAAAGTTCTCTTAGATGCTAATTTGATTAAGAAAAGAGATATTGGGGCTGGGGATGTGGCTCAAGCGGTAGCGCGCTCGCCTGGTATGCGTGCGGCTCCGGTTCGATCCTCAGCACCTCTCTCCTCTCCTGTCTCACTCTCTCTAGTCAAGGCTGGTAGGTGGACCTAGCTCATGTGTAGGTGGCCCCCGATATTCTAAAAAAAAAAAAAAGAAAGAAAGAAAGAAAAAAATAAAGAAAAGAGATATTGTTAATAAGGGACATTGATGGGGCTGGCGTTATGGCTCAGCGGCAGAGCGCTCACGGAGCACTTGTGAGGCCCTGGCTTCGATCCTCAGTACCAGATATAAATAAATAAATTAAATAAAGGTATTGTGTCAACTACAACTAAAAAATATTTAAAAAATAAAAGTGGGGGGGCATTGAGGAGTGAGTGACTACAAGAAAGTGGACATTTAAACAATTCTCATTCAAACCAATTTCCTTTTCTTGGCTTGAGGGTAAATTGGCCTCAATCAGAAGAACTGTCAATGTTGGGATCTCATGCAAGTGTTCAGAGAAGTAAATAGGTCCTCCAGAATCAGAGTACATTATGCTAGCAAATGGATTTTTTTTTTCTGTCCTTATTCTTCACCCTATAGCTAAAAGCTGACCCAGATGTACAATCACAAAGGTTGAGAATCATTTTTTTGTTCATTTGTTTTATCTGTAAAATTTACACACACAGTTTTCCTTACTTGCTTAAACAAAGCTTTGGTAGAATATCAAACTAGAATGCCCAAGCTTACAAACAGATCTCTTCTTGTCTGTACATCTGTAAATAGTCAACTTAATAAACATCAGTCTCTCCAGAGTCATCTATAGCAGCTCATCTGGCTCTGAGAAAAGTCACTCAAAAAGAGTTGCTGGAATCTTTGTTATGCAAAGGTAAAGTGTGTTTACCTTTACCTTTGCAAAACAAATGGGGAATCTAGTTGAATTATCCCTTCTTTCTGGGAATGTAGATTTGTTTCCTGTGTTATAAGATTGAGAGAGAGAGAGAGAGAAAGAGAGAGAAAGAAAGTTGTTTCACACTACATACCATAAAAATGGCTAATATTTTTTTAAAAGAACTAGCATCACTGAATGTTGTTACAGATACATAGAAATTGGATCATTTGTACCTTGCTGGGAGTAATGTAAAATGATGCAACCCCTCTGAAGAGCATTTGGCAGTTTCTTAAAAAACAAAACCTGCAACTACCATATGAACCAACAATTGCATTCCTGGGCATTTATCCCAGAGAAATGAAACCTTATGTTCACACACACAAATCTGTACACAAATGTGCATAGCAGCTTTATTTGTAATAGCCAAAAAATGGAATCAGCCCAGATGTCTTTTAACAGGTGAATGGTTAAACAAACTGTGATACATACCATGGAATACTACCTGGCTATAAAAAGGATGAACTATTGATATATGACAATTTGGTTGAATTACACAAAGCAGAAAAAGCCAATCTCCAAAGTTTACATACTTTATAGTTCCATTTGAATACCATTTGAAAATAACATAATAACAATTTGAAAAGTGGAAGAAAGGTGGGAGGTGACTTCTGTATGTATGTTATTTTTTTAATATTTATTTTTTAGTTTTCAGCGGACACAACATCTTTGTTGGTATGTGGTGCTGAGGATCGAACCCGGGCCGCACGCATGCCAGGCGTGCGCGCTACCGCTTGAGCCACATCCCCAGCCCTGTATGTATGTTTTTAAAAACTTAGCATTTCTTATCTGGGGAAGGCTGGTCACTATGTAAGACATTTAAGTAGTCCTATAAAGAGACTTACATAGGCACTGAGACCTGTTGCCAACAGAGGGAAAGGGGGTGTAGTTACAAAAGGGCAAATGAAGGACACTTGTGATATTGAAACTATTCTGTATCTTGACTGTAGTGGTGAATCAGGGTTGTAACATTGTATAAAACAAACTATACACATACACAAATTAATACAAGTATCAATATTCAATTGTGATATTATACTATATAGTTTTACAAAATGTTACCAATGGAGGAATTAGAGAAGGTATGCAAAAGTTTTCTCTGCGGGGGTGGGGGGGTGGGGGGGTTGTTTTAGGCACCAGGGATTGAATTTAGGGGCACTCGGCCACTGCCACATCCCCAGCCCTATTTTGTATTTTATTTAGAGACAAAGTCTCACTGAGTTGCTTAGTGCCTCGCGGTTGCTGAGGCTGGCAGTGAACTCTCCATCCTCCTGTCTCAGCCTCCCAAACTGCTGGGATTACAGGTGTGTGCCACTGTGCCGGGCTTCTGTGTTATTTCTTATAGTGGCATCTAACTCTACTAGTATCTCAATATTAAAAAGTTATTTCAGACGGACACCATGGTACATGCCTATAATCCCAGCAAAACAGCAGGCTGAGGCAAGAAATCACAAGTTTTGAGATCGGTCTGAGCAACTTAGCCAGACCCTGTCTCAAAATAAAAACTAAATAGGATTGAATATGTAGCTCAGTGGTAGAGTGTTCCTGGGTTCAATCGCCAGTACCAAAAACCAAAAACATAAGTAATTGTTTCACGTGTTAAGAAAAGTGTTACCAGAAAAAAAGAGTCAAAAGTGGCATTTCAGTATGTGTGGTTTCTTGAGTAGTCCTTGCCCTATTCTCCAAGTTTTACGGGTTCCCAGGGGACCTAGATCTGATAAATCTGCAGATTAAAAGAGCATTTTGAAGAACCAGGCATGGTGGCAAACACCTGTAATCCCAGCAGCTCAAGAGGCTGAGGTGGGAGGATCACGTTCTCAAAGCCAGCCTCAGCAATTTAGTGAGGCCCTAAGCAACTTAGTGAGATCCTCTTTCAAAAAATAAAAAGGGCTAGGATGTGGCTCAGTGGTTAAGTGCCCCTGGGTTCAATTCCTGGTGGAAAAAGAAAAAAAGAAAAAAGAAAAGAATAGAATAGAAAAAGCATCTGAGAGAGATGTAAAAAAAATGTGCAAAGTTCCACTTCAATAGTAGCTTTTTTCCCCCTTGCAAAACAGCAACAGTGGTGGACTGACCAGATTCCAGTTTCCCCTGGTTATCAACCTTCTGATGTTAGAAGGAAACTGCCTTCTTTTTTTTTTTTTTTAGATTGAATCAATCTTTTGGGATTTGGACACATCAAATAATAAAATCTTGTGCTTGTGTGCCAGGCACTCTGCCATGTGACTTTACATGGATTACTTTTCAGTTCCTGCAAAAGAAACAATCTGTGAGGTGAACAGAGAACCCACATCCTTGGAGCAAATTTTTACCCCTCACACATCAGATAGGGCACTAATCTCTAGGATATATAAAGAACCCAAAAAGCTAAATAACCCAATCAACAAATGGGCCAAAGACCTGAACAAACACTTCTCAGAAGAGGATATACAATCAATCAACAAATATATGAAAAAATGTTCATCGTCTCTAGCAATCAGAGAAATGCAAATCAAAACTACTCTAAGATATCATCTCACTCCAGTCAGAATGGCAGCTATTATGAAGACAAACAACTATAAGTGTTGGCGGGGATGTGGGGAAAAAGGTACACTCACACATTGCTGGTGGGACTGAAAATTGGTACAGCCAATAGGGAAAGCAGTATGGAGATTCCTTGGAAATCTGGGAATGGAACCACCATTTAACCCAGCTATATCCCTCTCCTTGGATATACCCAAAGGACTTAAAAACAGCATACTTACAGAGACACAGCCACATCAATGTTTATAGCAGCACAATTCACAATAGCTAAACTGTGGAGCCAACCTAGATGCCCTTCAGTGAATAAATGGATTTAAAAAAAGTGGCATATATACACAATGAATGGAATTTTACTCAGCATTAAAAGAGAATAAAATCGTGGCATTTGCAGGTAAATGGATGGAGTTAGAGAAGATAATGCTAAGTGAAGTTAGCCAATCCCCCAAAAAAACAAATGCCTAATGTTTTCTCTGATATAAGGAGGCTGACTCATAGTGGGATAGGGAGGGGGAGCATAGGAAAACTAGATGAATTGAGATAGGGAAGAGGGTTGGGAGGGAAAGGGAAGTGGCAAGGGATTAGCAAGGGTGGTAGAATGTGATGGACATCATTATCCAAAGTACATGTATGAAGACTCGAATTGGGTGTCAACATACTTTATATATAAACAGATATGAAAAACTGTGGTATATATGTGTAAAAAGAATTATAATGCAAAAAAAGTACATGTATAAAGGCATGAATTGACATGAACATACTCTATATACAAAGATATGAAAAATTGTACTCTGTATGTGTAATTAAAGAATTGTAATGCATTCTGCTGTCATGTATTTAGAAAAATAAAATCAATAAAACTAAAAAAAAGAAAGAAAGAAATATTTTTTAAAGAGAGAGGGATAATTTTTTAATATTTATTTTTTAGTTTTCAGTGGACACACATCTTTGTTTGTATGTGGTGCTGAGGATCGAACCCGGGCCGCACGCATGCCAGGCGAGCGCGCTACTGCTTGAGCCACATCCCCAGCCCAAGAAAGAAATATTGATTGAAAACTTATCATAGGAAAAGCCCTATTATAGACCCTGGGGATAGATCAATGAAAAAAAAAAATAGGGATTCTTGAGAAGATCTATTTTAGCAGGATGAGAATGGTGACAAACAGCTATATAATATGTCAAGTGGGATATATTCTATACAAAACAAGGAGACAAAGTGAGGGAATAGGGAATGATAGGGATGGGAAAAAGACTCTTTGAGCTTAGAGGTAATAAGGGTATTAGTTTGTGGATATTTTGAAAAGCAGCTTTCCAAGGAAGTGCAAAGACCCTGAGGTAGGAACTTGCTTGGCAAATCTGAAGAAAAGCAGGAGGCAGTGGGACTGGAACAGAGTGAATCAAGAGGAAAGTGATGGGTTAGCTAGGTAATTAGAGGTCAGATCATGAAAAACTTTGTTAAGCTAAGAGCTCTGGATTTGAATATTAAGGGAGACTGGAAGACATTTAAGGTTTTAAGAAGAGGAATGAAATGATCTAACCTACCTTTTTTAAAAAAGTGTAATCACTGAAACTGCTCTATGGCCATCAGAGTCCAGGGGGCATAAGTGGAAGTAAGTAGGGAAAATAGGAGACAAGTGTGATCATCCAAACAAGAGATAATGCTAGTTTGGACTAAACTCATGGTGAGAAGTTGGACTCTGGATTTATTTTGAAGATAAAGCCCCCATTTTTGCTAACAGATTAATTATGGATCTAAAAGTCAAAGAAAAATCAAGGATGACACCCAAGTGTTTGTCCTGAGCATCTGGCCTGAGATGGGGGGAAATGATAGAAGAGAAGGTTTAGAACATTGCTAATTGATCCAGAATTCAGTTTTAGACATTGTGGTAGCCAGCTTCAAGACATTGCCCTGCCCCCCTGTTTTTCCTCTCCACCTTCATACCCTCAGGTACTTTCCTTTCACATTGGATCAGTGCCAGTCTGACCAACAGAGTATCCCTGAAGTGACATTGGTGACTTATGAGTCTAAGGTTTTTTTAATTTTTATTTTTTTAATATTTATTTTTTAGTTGTAGTTGGACGCAGTATCTTTATTTATTTATTATTATGTGGTGCTGAGGATTGAACCCAGGGCCTCACACATGGTAGGTGATGCTCTACCGCTGAGCCACAATCCCAATCCGAGTTTAGGTTATTAAAAGCATTTATCTTCTACCTTGGACCTCTTGTTCTGGAAAGCCAGTTGCTATGTTGTGAGACAGCCCATTAGAGACGTCCACATTGAGAGAAACTGAAACCTCTTACCAATATCATGAACTAACTTTCCAGGCTTATGGGGGCCCATGTTAGAAGCAGATCCTCTGGCCTGGGTCAAGCTTCAGATAGATGACTGTACTTCTGGCCAATATCTGACTGTGATCTCATAAAAAAAAAATAAAAAATAAAAATAAACAACAAAAACAAACAAACAAAAAAAACCCAGGCCCATCAAAGTGTTCTAAAACTCCCAACTTCCACAAACTCCTAGAAACAATAAATAACTTGGTTTTAAACCATTAAGTTTTGGAAAATTATTTTGGGCAGCAATAGTAATTAATATAAAAATCTCTAAGTAATGTTGAGTAGGTAGTGGGATCAGTAAATCTAGACTTCATGAGAAGAGTTGGTTCTGGAGTTAAAATTTATTAGCCTGCAAATTGTGTTTAAAGCCAGATATTTTAGCTATCTTGAAAGTGAGTAAGTTTAGAATGGAAGGCCATTAGGGCATTCCCCTGTATAGAGGAAAGGTGAGGACTATTCAGAAATCAGAAGGCAAAGCCAGAGGAAAAGACAGAGAAGAAACATTACTCAAGAAAGTTGGAATTTTTCAGTGTATCAACTAGAGTTCATGGGTCAAGTCAGATGAGGACAGAGAACTGAACACTGGATTTGGCAGCAGGGGGTAATTGATGAGCTGGACAATTCCACAGAGGAAAAGAGGTGAACATGTGATTGAAAGGGGTTGAGGAGAGAAATTAGACAGCATATGGCAATTCTCTTGAAGAGTATTATTGTAAAGGGAAATAAACCACCAGTGAAAATACCAGAAGGTATTGTGAGGTAGAGAGAAGGATGGGGTTTGCTTCTATTTTGGTTTCTCTTGCTTGTCCGCTTGTTTGCATAGAAGATATATGAATGTGGATAGGTACAATCTGGAGAGAGAAAATATAATGGTGCAGGTGAGGTGAGCAACTTGGGAACAAAATCTCTAAGCATGCAAAAGATAATGGGGTTTAGTGTACAAATGGAATATAAGTCTTAACAGAAACCTTAATTATTCATCATAAGTGCAAAAACAGAGCCCATATTGGTAGGTAATGATATGATGGAGATGCAGTAAAAGAAACTCATGGAAGTTCCTCACTAATTGCTTCTAGGTTTTCAGTGAATTCAGAAGCAATCATTAGGAGCTGGGCATGGTAGTGCACTATAATCCCAGTGACTTGGGAGGCTGAAGTAGCAGGACTATTTGTTTGAAACCAGCCTCAGAAACTCAGTGAGACCCCATCTAAAAATAAAAAATAAAACAGTGCCAGGGATGTTGCTTGGTGGTAGGATGTTCTTGGGTTCAATCAATCCCCAGTACCATTAAAAAAAAAAAAAATCAATCACCAATTTAGTGTAAAGAGGGGTTTCTGGATGTTTGAGTCAGATTGTCTTTTTGGAGGCGGGGGCGGGGGAGGGGTACCAGCGATTGAATTCAGGGCACTCAAACATTGAGCCACATCGCCAGCTCTATTATGTATTTTATTTAGAGACAGAGTCTTGGGGCTGGGGATATGGCTCAAGCGGTAGCGCGCTCGCCTGGCATGCGTGAGTCCCGGGTTCGATCCTCAGCACCACATACCAACAAAGATGTTGTGTCCGCCGAGAACTAAAAAATAAAAATATTAAAAAAAAAAAAAAAAGAGAGAGACAGAGTCTTCCGGAGTTGCTTACTGCTTCACTGTTGCTGAGGCTGGCTTTGAACTCATGATCCCTTGCCTCAGCCTCTGTGCTGTTGGGATTACAGGTGCAGATTGTCATTTTTAGCTCTGGTTCTGGGGATTGGACCCACAACCTTGTGCATGCTGGTCAAGTGCTCTACCAATTGAGTCTGGATGTTTATGGAGAGAAGTATCAAGAGAAAATTTATTTTGTTTTTCAAATTAATCTTTTTTTTTTTTTTTTTTTTTACCTAGGCTGGCCTTGAACTTGTGGTCCTCCTGCTTCAGCCTCCCCAGTCTTTGTGACTACAGGCATTACTACCACACCAGGTAGTTTTTCAGATATTTTAAGCTCCTTCCCATCATGGAGCCTGTGCTCTTGTATTTATTGGTCCTTTCTTCCTGGAATTATTTTCCTCACATCTTTGGATGGGAAGACCTCTTCATGAAAAGAGTTGGGTCTGGAGTTGGGTCTCCACACCTTTTTGAGAAGGCCTTCCCTGACTATCCAATCTAAATTAATACTCTATTTCTTTGTCCTACTTATTCTAAATAATATCATCCTGTTTTATCTTTGTCATAGCGGTTTTTACTATCCGAAATAGTTTTTTTCACTTATTAATGCTCTCTACCCCACCCCAACTAGAACATCTTCATAAAGTCAGGTATTTTGTCTTCAGTTATATCTGTAGTGCTAGCATAAAACCCCTAATATGTAACAGATGATCAATAAATATTTAATGAATAATCTAACATAATCATTACAACAATATTACTAAGTAAGTACTATTATTATGATATTATAGGCCAAAATCAAGTAATTTTCCCAGGGTCACACAGCAAATTCAGTATAGGGGGATCCATGATTTAAAATCAGGCAATTGGACATTAGAGTCCATGCTCCCA
The DNA here is from genome assembly GCF_964194105.1 of Spermophilus citellus. Lineage (NCBI taxonomy): Eukaryota > Metazoa > Chordata > Mammalia > Rodentia > Sciuridae > Spermophilus > Spermophilus citellus. Next base: position 184,967,285 of record NC_138182.1, read on the forward strand.
GATATTACATGAGAAAGATAGTAGTCTTCTTTTTGTGGGGGGTAGTGGATACTGGTGATTGAACCTAGGGCTGCTTTACAATTAAGCTATATCCCGGCCCTTTTTATTTTTAATTTTAAGACAGGTTCTCACTAAGTTACTGAGGGTCTCCTTAAGTTTCTGAGGCTGCCCTTAAATTTGTGGTTCACCTGCCTCAGCTTCCTGAATTGCTAGAATTACAGATGTGTGCCACCCTGTGCAGCAAGATAGTAGTCTTCTGGTTAATAAGATATTGAGGGGGCTGGGATGTGGCTCAAGCGGTAGCACGCTCGCCTGGCATGCGTGAATCCCGGGTTCGATCCTCAGCACCACATACCAACAAAGATGTTGTGTCCGCCGAGAACTAAAAAATAAATATTAAAAATTAAAAAAAAACAAAAAATAAATAAATATTAAATAAAAAGATATTGAGAACCTGAAGCATAGCATGGTGGCACACTCCTGTAATCCAGTTACTTGGGAGGCTGAGGTAGAGGATTGAAAGTTCAATGCCAACCTAGACAAGTTAGTGAGAACTTTTCTCAAGGCAAAATAACTTTTTTTTGGGACTGGGGATGTAGTGGTAGAGTGTTTGCCTAGCTTGTGCAAGGAGGCACTAGGTTCTATTTCCAATAATGCAAAAAAAAAAAAAAATTCGGGGGGCCTAATTAACAGGGAGTAGAGAGGGGGACATGATCCTGGTTGTTTCCCTAATTTATAGTGTAGATCAATCTAGTTTCATGATATAATAGAAACAGGAACCTTAAACATCATAAATGCACAAAATAAAAATTTAAAACTAGTTAGTAAGATTGAAATTTCAACAATATGTTAGTAGTTATTTTTTTTCTTCCTTCCTTTTTCTGTTATGGAGTCCTTGGACTATTCCACACTGATGATGATGATAATGGTAGTGGCAATATGGATAGTAGGCTGTTTGGGAACTACAAACAGTGTTTTGATGACTCAGGCGTCACATTGCCCATATGAGCCCATGACATAGAGTTCAGTGCTCTGTGGAATGTTGACAAGAGGGCAGGCTGAATCTTATGGACCCTGAGTCTGCAGTTGTATAGAATGAGTGAGTGATTTCTAATTCCTCAGGATCACAATATCCCACTTTAGAAGAAAAGTAGACATTATAGAGGCTTTTCAAAATTTTTGCATCTGAGCAGTGCAACTTCTCTAATTTGGTTACATTTGTTTAAATAACAAGGCAGTCTCCCTGAGTAACAAAGCTACTGTTCCTAGCTCATGTCAATCAGATTTAGAATTTTCACTAATTGATTGACCAAACTGGCTTCCAGTGGTCTCCACATTTTTATTTTATTTTTATTTTTGGAGCCTGGGATTGAACCTAGGGACATTTAACCACTGAGGCACATCCCCAGGCCTTTTTACTTTTATTTTGAGACAGAGTCTCCTTAAGTAATTTAGGGACTTGCTAAGTCCCTGAGGCTGATTTTGAACTTGTGATCCTCCTGCCTTAGGCTCCTGAGCTGTTGGGATTATAGGTGTGCATCATCTATTTTTCTTGCTTGCTTGACTATTTGATATTTCTTTCTTTCTTTTTTTGGTACTGGGGATTGAACTCAGGGGCACTCGACCACTGAGCCACATCCCCAGCTATATTTTGTACTTTATTTAGAGACAGGGTCTCACTGAGTTGTTTAGCACCTCGCTTTTGCTTAGGGTGGCTTTGAACTCTCCATCCTCCTGTTTCAGCCTCCAGAGCCGCTGGGATTATAGGCTGGCTGTTTAATATTTCTTGAGCACTTACTGAGTACCAGGCATTGGGTTAATCACCTTGCTTGGTAAAGCTCATTTTATTCTCACAGCAAGCTGAAGAGGTAGGTATTATCATTATCTACTTTTTATATGGGAGGACTCATAGGTCTCCAGGGTTGAAGGAACTTGCCTAAAGTCATAGAACTAGAATGGGACAAGGCCTCATCAGACCCTGTTTTTGAATCCCAAGTCCATGAAACAACCACTGAGCATAGTACCTTCCTCCATTGAAGTTGCACAAAGGAACTCCAGCATCAACTAAGCTCCTGAGTTCTAGAAGGCTTTTATATTTCTACTCTTTGTGTCATTTAAAAGATTTTTTTTCAAGTACTGGGGATTGAACCCTGGGGCACTCTACCATTGAGCTACATCCCCAACGTTTTTTTTTTTTTTTTTGAGACAGGGTCTTGCTAAATTGCTGGGGCTGGCCTTGACCTTGGGATACTCCTGCCTCAGCCTTCCCAGTTGCTGAGATTATAGTCATGCACTACTGTGCCCAGCAAAAAATAAGTATTCACTATTCTAGAAGTATAAAGATAAAGGTAGAACATGTAGTACCTTGTGTCTGAGAAAAAAATAATTTAGGAACTAAAGGTGTGTAATAGGGTAAGGAGGTAGTCACTAGGAGCCACATGCTTGAGGACAGAAATATCGAAAGAAGTTCTCATAATTCTTTCTTCAGAGGACCCTGTCATATAGAGAAGTTAGGTAAATATGGATAAAAAGCATATACAAAAGGACTCAAAGACATGTCAAAATTAATTATAGTCTGTGGATCTAAATTTAGAAATGTTGACTATTTACTGAATTGAGTGGTGTAACCAGTAGGGCAAGTTTGGGGGAAAAAAATCAGGGAGCAATTGAGTTTTGTTAAGTAGTTTTGAAGAATGACTGCCAAATGGTTCGATGGTCTGAAAGGGTATGTCATACAATTATACGATGTTAACCAGCTCAGTTAGGCCAGGAAAGAGTTTTATAGAGTACAGGTATCCTTTTTTTTTCCATTTTAATCATTGTTTTAGTTTCCTTAAAACAATGTTAACAATAGCTGACTTTAAAAAGTTTATTATTTTAAAATTTAAATTAAAAATTTTTTTGAGGTACTAGGAACCTAGCCCAGTGATCCTCTACCAATATATTTCTATATCTCTATCCCACACCCCATATTTTTTCATATTGAGATAGGGTCTTACTAAATTGTCCTGGCTGGCCTTGAACTTACCATCCTCTTGTCTCACCGTCCAGAATAAAAGGAATTACAGATGCGTGTCACCATGACCAGCAAAAATATCTGACATTTTAAAGTGCTGAGTATATGCCAGACATATTCATCATGTTCATATGCATAAACAGGGTTCAAATGCTTATTATTTATTTAATTCTCATAGCTGTACTGTGAGCTACATACTATTATCACCTTTAGTGTTTAGTTGAATTGCTTGATGTCACTCATCTAATAAATGATGAACTGGATCTGTTTGACTTTGAGCCTGAGCTCTATCTACTATGCTTGCTTGTTTCCTTTCTTGCTTGCTTTTCTTGATACTGGGGATGGAACCCAAGAGCACTATATCACTGAGTTACATCCCCACCCCTTTTTATTTTTTAATTTTGAGAGGTTCTGACTAAGTGGCTGAGTCTGCCTACAAACTTGCAATCCTCTTGCCTCAGCCTCTTGAGTCACTGGGATTACAGGTGTACGCCACTGTGCCTGGATATTGTACTACCTTTCTAATAAAATTTATCTAAAGAAGGTATTCCACATGGGCTAACAAATTTCTGAGGCTGTCCTCAAACTTGCTATCTTCCTGCCTCAGCCTCCTAAGTCTCTGGGATTACAGGTATGCACCATTTTATTGTCCCTGGCCCAAAAAATGATTTTTGGAGGAATCTTAGTCATTAAAATAGGAATATTCATAAGAATAAATTTGGAGGCATGAGGGCAGGTTATACATAATTTTTTTTAAGAGAGAGTGAGAGAGAGAGAATTTTTTAATATTTATTTTTCAGTTCCTGGCGGACACAACATCTTTGTTTGTATGTGGTGCTGAGGATCGAACCCGGGCCGCACGCATGCCAGGCCACCCGCGCTACCGCTTGAGCCACATCCCCAGCCCCACATAATCTGTGATCATATAATTGCCTTTTTATTTTCTGCTTTAATGTCTTATGCCCATTAGAATGTAAGCTCCATGAAGGCAGTAACCATGTTTCCCTACTCTATTTCAGTTTTATGTAGGGTTCATGGGAATTATTCAATTAATATTTGTTATATGAATAATTGCAATTACCAATGTGAATTGGAAGGAGATGAATCAAACATGACAGCTAATACAGGTTAGGGCAGAATTGGAACAGGAAAGTAAACCTAAGTTAGAAGAGCTGTGGAGTATGAGATTCTTTTATTTTGTACCAGGGATTGAACCCAGGGAGCCTAGTCACTGAGTCACATCCTCAGCCCTTTTTATTTTTTACTTTGAGACAGGTTCTGGCTAAGTTGCCTTAGGGCCTCACTAAGTTTCTGAGGCTGGCTTTGAACTTGAGATCCTCCTTCGTCAGCCTCCTGAGTTGCTGGGATTACAGGCATGGGCCATTGCATGTGCCTGAGATTCTCATATTCATTTAAACAATACTTATGAGGTACCTGTCATGTGCCAGAAACTGTACTAGGCACAATCTTTGCTGTTTTGGAGCCTGTAGTCTGGTGCCAAACAAACAGGCAATTATGGTATACATCTGTAATCCCAGCTACTCCGGAGGCTGAGGCAGGAAGATTGCAAGTGCCAGGTCCACCTGAGCAAATGAGACCTGACTCAAAATAAAGAGGGATGTGGATGTATCTCAGTGGTAGGGTGTTTGCCTAGCAGGTGGGAGGCCCTGGTTCACTCTCCAGTACTACAAACACAAAGCAACATCAAACAAACAAAACTAGGCAATTAAATTTAGTGAAATTAATTTTCCATGGGCTGGGGATGTGGCTCAAGCAGTAGCGCGCTCGCCTGGCATGCGTGCGGCCCGGGTTCGATCCTCAGCACCACATACCAACAAAGATGTTGTGTCCGCCGAGAACTAAAAAATAAATATTAAAAATTCTCTCTCTCTCTCCCTCTCTCTCTCTCTCCTCTCTCACTCTCTCTTTAAAAAAAATTTTTTTTTTCCAAGGGCGGTACGTAGGGGATACTTAGGGGAATTTCTAGGTACTTTAACCCAGACTTGGGCCATCAGTAAGCAATTTCTAAATTGTTAGTAGCTAAATGAAGAGGGTGTGGAAAGTTATGGGGAGTATTTAAATGTTTAAAAGCCCAGAGTCAGGAGAGCCAATGGTGGATTCTCTATAACTTAAGGTTTCTTTTTAACTTTCTCTATGCAATACATTTTCTTTTTTTTCTTTTTTCTTTTTTTTTTTTTTTTTAGTGAGAGAGGTGGAGAGAGAGAGAGAGAATTTTTTTAATATTTATTTTTTAGTTCTCGGCGGACACAACATCCTTGTTGGTATGTGGTGCTGAGGATCGAACCCGGGCCGCACGCATGCCAGGCGAGCGCGCTACCGCTTGAGCCACATCCCCAGCCCTGCAATACATTTTCATTGAGACTATCTCACATGCCAGGCATTGTGTTAAGCCATCATTAAATCTGTATTTTAAAACTAGTTGTTAGAAATATGAAAAAAAAATTTATTTAGTTCTTTTTGTAGACACACCTGAGCTGTTGTCCCTCACCCTCTTAAAGTCCTTTGTAGATGCCTAATGTTGAAGGGATTAATGAATAAACTCCTAAGCAACTAATCTGACCACCGGAAAGTAGAAGCCTTGTATCAGTGCTGTACTTTTTTAAAAAAATATTTTTTTTTTAGTTGTAGAAGGACACAATATCTTTTTTTTATTTATTTTTCTGTGGTGTTGAGGATTGAACCCAGTGCCTCACAAGCGCAAGGAAGGTGCTGTACCACTGAGTTCCAGCCCCAGCCCTCAGTGCTATATTTTAATAAAAACTAACTTTTTGCAATGATGGAAATGTTCTATACCTGCACCATACAGCCACTAGCCACTTGAAATGTGGCTTGTGCGACTGAAGAAATATTAAAATTTACTTAATGTTCATTATTTTGAGTTTAACTTGTCACACCTAAGTAGAAACTACTGCATTACACAGATTTGCCTTGGGTGATACTGCTGCTTAAATGGATTAGTCCGGCACGGGAAACAGGTGGAAAATTTTTGGTCTCTTACCTAAAAATGTAGATTGTTACTAAAAGGCTATAAAATGTCTAAATGTGAGCTGTTGAATGCCACAGACAGTAACTAATATCTATGCATAGTGGTAAGCTATAATTAGCACCTCAGTCAATGAACAGTAATTAACTTCGCATTCTGGCATCCTGACAGACACCCAGCTCGATAGGGTGAAAAGGTTGAAGTCCCTAACTCCACCTCTGCAGCGTCGGCTCGCGGCATCCAGCGATCCCGAACTGCATCATGGGTTTTGTAGTTTACGTGAGCAAACGTAACTTCCGGTGTCACCTCTGAGTGGATCCATTCACGGCTGACTTCCGGTAGTCCGCTGTGTTTTGGGAACTGTAGTCAGCAGGTGTCTATGGGACGTCGGCTTTCCTGGCTTGGAAACTACACTTCCCGGCGGGCCGTGAGATGCACCCGGCTGTAGTTGGTTACTGGTGAACGGGGCGATTGCCTCAGCAGGTGTTAAGTGTGTGCTTTAGTGTCGTGGATGGCCTGGCTTTTCTGAGAGGGAGGGGAAAGGTTGTAACCACTCCTTTGAGGGGATCACCGGGGTCACTGTCGTGGATTTCCAGAGTCGGCTGGGCGGCGCCATGGCTGTGAGTTTGGGCGGGAAGAATCCTCTGGGTCGGGCGCTGGAACCGTGTTGTTCCGTGGCTGGGGACTCTCCATGTGCTGTCCTCGTCGACTCGAGTGGAAAAATGTTTTCCTAAAAGGCTTAAGGCGCAGGTGTTCTGCAGGATTGATTGCCTTTTCTTGCGAGCTGATGAACCAGTAACTGAATGTCTAGCTTTACAGACTATTTGAGTGTCATATGTGAAACATCACTGGATTTTTTGTTGTTTGTTCCTGGGTATCTTTACCACTGAGCTACGTCCCCAGCACCCCTTTTTAAAATTTTTATTTTGAGGCAGAATCTCGCTAAGTTAATGAGACTGGCTTCCAATTTGCAGTACCCTGCCTCGGCCTCCCAAGTCCCTGGGATTACAGGCGTGCGCCATCGCACCCCTACATCACAGGAGCTTTAAAAAGAGGGGTGGACAGAGAGGAGTATGTAAGGTCGACTTACAACAAAAAATTGAGCGCCTCTCTGTCAGACAAAAATCTTTGTTTTCAGGAGGTTTTACGTGCGTGTGTTGGCGACATACTAAATTATTTAGAAAAATAGTATATCGGGTGCGGATAAGCGATATGGAGAAAAATAGAGTAGAAAGTAGGGCGAGGGGCAATGGCGTGAGAATACAGTTGCAATTGTATTTTCAATTTATTTTTTCTTTTCAGGCGATTTAGCCCAGGGGGCGTTTTTACCACTGAATACCACTGAACTACATTCCCAGCCCTTTTTATTTTTATTTTTTAAAAGTTATTTTTTAAGCTGTACGTGGACACAATACCTTTGTTTTTATTTATTTATATTTATGTGATGCTGAGGATTGAACCCAGTGCCTCACCCCTGCTAGGCGAGCGCTGTACCGCAGACTAACAAACCCAGTCCCTAATTTTTACTTTGAAACGCGGGTTCTCAAAGTTGCTTATGGCATTGCTAAATTGCCGAGGCTGGCTTCGTATTTGCGATCCTCCTTTCTCAGCCTTCTAAGCAGCTGGGATCATAGACGTGTGCCTGCGCCGTTTGCCAAGCAATTTAAAAAGGCAGGTCAAGCAAAGCTTTACTAAGGACGCATCAGGAAAGAGATAAGTAAGCAAGCTTTGCAACTGAAAAAGAGCTTTCCAGGCAGAAACAATAGTGAGGGTTTTATGGCTAAAGGACAGTGATCCAGGGGGAGACATTGTATTCATTCCCTGGTTCAATTTCCAATATTACAAAACAAAACAGAGGTTATCATTGATTACTGGGTTGAGGGGAAAAGGTAGTTAGAGGTAAAACCAAAGAGATCAGTAAGAGTTCTGAGTAATCAGTTGAGAGAGGATGGGTACTTGGGCCAGGATAGAAGTAATAGAAGAAAGAAGAAATGATTGAATTCTAGATATATTCTGAAGGTAGAGCCAATAAGATTTGCTGATGGATTCAATGTTGAAGATTCAGAGAGTTGTGGGAAAAGCAGGGTTTAGTTGGGGGGTGGGTGAGATTGGAGATTCTTTTTTTCAGAACTGTAAAGTTCAGGTTGCTTTTAGGTATTTCAGATGGATTGTTGAGTAGGTATTAGACCTGTGAATTTGAAGATCAGAGGAAAGATGGGGGTCTATTTTCTTTATTACTGGTACCAGTGTTTGTACCCAGGTAACTTTACCACTGAGCTACATCTTCAGCCTTTTTTTTTTTTTTAATTTTTTTTATTTTGAGACAGGGTTTCACTAAATTGCTGAGGGCTCACTTAATTCGCTGAGGCTGGCCTTGAACTTGCAATCCTGTCAGCCTCCAGAGTTGCAGGCCACCACACCTGGCAATATTGCTTATATTTAAAGCCATGGGACTGAGCAGGGCACAGTGGAGCATGCCTATAATCCCAGCTACTCCACAGGTTGAGGCAGGAGGATTACAAATTTGAGGTCAGTTTCAGCAATGTAGTGAGACCCTGTCTCAAAAAAATAAAAAAGGACTGAGGGTATAGCCCAGTAATAAAGTGCCCCTAAATGTAATCTCCAGTAGGGGCTGGCGATGTGGCTCAAGCGGTAGTGCGCTCGCCTAGCGTGCGTGAGGCCCGGGTTCGATCCTCAGCACCACATACAAACGAAGATGTTGTGTCCGCCGCCGAGAACTAAGAAAAAATAAATAAATGTTAAAATTCTCTCTCTCTCTGTTCCCCTCTCTCTCACTCTCTCTGTAAAAAAAAAAAAAAAAAAAAAAAAAAAAAATGTAATCTCCAGTAATAAAAACAAAGCAAGCCATAGGAGTAGATGAAGTTACCAAGGTATACCTTAGTGATTTGGGAGGTTTAGGCAGGAGAAACGCAAGGCCAGCCTCAGCAATTTAGTTATTAGACCCTGTCTCAAAAATAAAAGGGGTGGGGAATATGGCTCAGTGGTAAAGTGCCCCTGGTACCAAAAAAAAAAAAAAAAAAAAAAAAAAAAAAAGGAATTAGCCAATAGAAAAGAGAATGAAGCCAAGTATGGTGGCCCATGCCTGTTACCTGTAATCCCAGCAATTTGAGGGGCTGAGGTAAAAGGATTACACATTTGAAGCTAGTTTCAGCAATTTAGGAAGACCCTAAGCAACTTAGTGAGATCCTGTCTCAAAATAAAAAATAAACAAAGTGGTTAAGTGTCTCTGGTTTCAATCCCTGGTACCAGAAAAAAGAAAAATATCCAGGTGTAGTTAGTCATTATTGTATTGAACAATATGCATTTATTTTTTAATTAAAAAAATTTTTTTTATAGTTGTAGATGAAAAATACTTTTTTTTAAAAAAAAAATTGTTTTTATGTGGTGGGGAGGATTGAACGCTGTGCCACTGAGCCACAACCCCAGCACTGCCCCTCCCCCTAAACAATATGCATAATTAAAGTCTGAGAATAACTGACCTAGAATAAGGAGTGACAGACTGGCTTCCAGAAATTAGTAGCACTGCATGGAATCATTTGAACTTAATTAATTTAAATTAAGATCATTCATTTTGGTTTAGTGATTTCCTTCTGCTACTTCCAGCTGCCCAGGTGAAGGAGCAGAGAAGGTGGATAGGAGAGTTGGGCTTTTGCTAGGTAAGAGCAGGTAAAACCAGGAGTGATTGTATAGATGTATAAGGGAGGAAAGTGAAGATGTTGGACAAGATGAGGTGGCAAACTAATGATTAATGAGAAAGGAGTCAAAATCCCAATAGAGTTGAAGAATTTTTGCAGTTGGAATTCATGAAGGATCTTCTCTGTGTTATATTGAAATCTTTTGAAATGATTATGTGGCTATTGAAATCATCAAAATTATGAGATAAGTAGTGTTATAGAGGGTGACAATGACCCAGGAACCAAAAACCTTAAGAAAGGAGGGTGTAAGATAGGTTTTATTTTCTTCATTTGGGTTCGGGGGATTTGTTCTACAATGTGAAATACCCTTAAGTAAAAAGCAGTATTTATATTCATAGAATACCAATTTGCAGTTTACAAAAGTTTCTAGTGTGTAGGAACTACATTGTATAGAGAGCACTGAACAGTTCGACAGGTGACCTGGGTAGAACCTGTTTTGAGCTCTACAGCTGGTAAGTGGTGGAACCAGGATGCATGCAGAATTAGAAAAGGAAGCAGAAATAGGAATGAGAAAATAAAGCACTTTTTCCAGTTTCCTCATTTACTGCCTTGATCTTTGAACTTCAGATTTGTTGTCTTTGAAAGGATAATTGCTTCTCAACCTACTTCTTAGACTTTTAAAATCAATTAAGTTAAATGTTAATAAACGTGTCTTAACTGCAGAATGCCATGAATTTATGAAAAGATTTGTTTATTTCATTTATTTCATACGGGGGTGATTCTGCCCTGCAGAGAACATTTGCTATTGTTTGAAGACACTATTGGTAGTCACAGCTCAGGGTGTACTACTAGTTTCTAGTGGGTAGATGCCAGGGCTGTTTTTAAACATCTTTCAGTGCACTGGACAGCTCTGGAAAACAGTTATCTGGCACAACATTAGTGCCAAAGTTTTAGGAACTCTGATCTAGTTAAATAATGTTTTATTTTTTAAATTTTTATTTTATTTATTTATTTTTTCCTATAGGGGATTGAACCCAGGGGTGCTTTAACATTGTGCTATACCCACAGTCCTTTTTTTACTTTTTATTTTGTGACAGGGTCTCTCTGAATTGCTTAGGTCCTCTATAAGTTGCTTAGGCTGGTTCAAACTTGTGATCCTCTTGCCTTAACCTTCTGAGTAACTGGGATTACAGGCATGGGCCACCACGCCCAGCATTAACATTTTATTATCAATGAAGAAATTGAAGCTCACATTGATTAAGTGACATGCTCAAGGTTATAGAGCAATTTGGTGCTGAGGCCAATATCAGGTTTCATTATGATTGACCTTTGAGGTACTGGAGACAAGTTATGAGAAGTAGAAAACCCAGAGAACTTTCATGAGTTTAGCATGCTCAATACACGGAAAAGAGTTCTAAATGTTTGGAAGACTATTGCTTTCATACTTTAAGTGGGTGATGTGGTCATTTTTAAGCAAAAAATGTTTTCATGTAACTTACGAGTCAGTATCATTATTGGCGCTGAGTTGACTATAATGATCTAAAAGTTCCTTCCTGCCGGTTTACAGTTCAATCAGGTGAAAATGTTTTAGGTGTTATTTGATTACTTGTAGAGGAGTCAACTAAAGTTGCTTAAGGAGAAATTTAGGGGGCTGGGGATGTGGCTCAAGCGGTAGCGCGCTCGTCTGGCATGCGTTCGGCCCGGGTTCGATCCTCAGCACCACATACAAACAACGATGTTGTGTCCGCCGATAACTAAAAAATAAATATTGAAAAATTCTCTCTCTCTCTCTCCCTCTATCACTCTCTCTTTAAAAAAAAAAAAAAAAAGAAATTTAGTTAAGATATGGTGGGAATTCATTTGACCCAGGACTCCTAGGGTATGAGATATCCCTATACTTCATGAGCCCCAGGAATTTATTTTCTTTGTAGGTTTCTTCCTCTGTAAAAATATTAAAAACTATATTTTAACAACTATATTGTTATGAAGACACATTCATATTATATATTAAAATTTTTTGTTTGACTTCAAAGTTCATGTTTTCTCATGATTTTATAAGAATCTAAAACATTTTCATGAGTCCCTAAATAAGTGGTCTGTTAAGAATTGTACAGGATTTTTTTTTTTTTTTTTTTTTTTGTACTGGAGATTGAACCCAGGGGCACTTAACTACTGAGCCTCGCCCCAACTCTTTATATATTTTATTTTGAGGCAGGGTCTTGCTGAGTTGCTGAGGCTGTTGTCGAACTTGGAATCCTGCCTCAGCCTCCCAAATTGCTAGAATTATGGGCATGCACCACTTATTTTTTTTTTGGATACCAGGATTGAACTCAGGACCACTCAACCACTAAGCCACATCCCCAGCCCTGTTTTGTATTTTATTTAAAGACAGAGTCTCACTGAGTTGCTTGCTTTAGTGCCTTGCTTTAGCTGAGGCTGGCTTTGAATTCACAATCCCCTATCTTAGCCTCTTGAGCCGCTGGGGTTACAGGTGTGACCCCTGTGCCAGGTGTGCCACTACTTCTATATGGGCTGGGGTAGAAGAAAGTGACTTACTTTCTTATACCCCAAACTCCTTTGCCAGAACCCAGTCACATATCTGTAATCTAACTGAATTTGCCTGGAAACCTAGAAAAATGTATTTAAATTGCTTTTACTGTACCCTAAGTAAGACTGGGTTTCTTTTCTTTTCTTTTTTTTTTTTCTTTTTTTAAATATTTATGTTTTAGAAGTAGTTGGCTACAATATTTATTTATTTTTATGTGGTGCTGAGGATCGAACCCAGGGCCTCGCATGTGCTAGAGAGTGCTCTACTGCTGAGCCACAATCCCAGCCCCTGGGTTTCTGTTACTAAGGATGAAGGGGAGGAATGGATGTTGTGCAGGCAACCTGTTGTCACTGCCATAGTGTATTTGAGTAAGGTAGACCTTGTATATTAGGATTGAAAACAGGGTTTTGTATATCTGAGACTAGAGAGACTATTAATAAGGTAGCCCTTGTATATTAGGATTGAAAACAGGGTTTTGTATATCTGAGACTAGAGAGACTATTTGTTAAGTTTTTTGGTGGGCTGGGAATGTGGCTCTGGTAGAGTACTGGCCTGTCATGAACAAGGCCTGGGGTTAATCCCCAGTAGCTTCCGCCTGCCAATGTTGTTTTGCAGTGTAAATCAGGATCTAAATGAAAAGGTGATTGGTAGCAGCAGTGGAAAGGAATGAACAGGTGCTGGGGCTTACTCTTTCTGGGAAAAGGAAATCCTTATGTAACCATACTTAGTCTATATTTCTTAGTACCTTGATTCAAATGTGTAACCCAGTACCTAGTCCATGTTATTTCTTTATGGCCATAATATAAAAAAATTGGAATTCACTTTTTTTATTCAAATATTTACCAAGGGCCTACTATAATGTGAACATTGAGGATATACTGAGAAGCAAGACAGAGTTCTTACCATGAAGAAACTTATAGTCTGATGGGGGAAACATTAGGACCACTATGTGATTAGTGCTAGCATAGGGGACAAATTGATAGGAACGTATTAAGAGGGATTTCGTGGGCTGGGGCTGTAGCTCAGTGGCAGTGCACTTGCCTAGCAAGTGTGAGGCACTGAATTCGATCCTCAGCACCACATAAAGAAATAAATAAAGGCATGCTGTCCATCTACAACTATAAAAAAAATTAAAATCAAAAGGGATTTTGTGAACTTTTGGGGAATTGAGGCAGGTAATAGCTGAGACCTGAAGGGTGACATAGCGAAACAAATAGATCCAAGCAGCATGAATAGCTTAAACAAGGGCCCAGAGGTGAGAGGCAGCATGACAACTTTGGGGAAATGCAAATGGTCTAATAGGCCCAGAGTGGGTGAGAGGTGGGAGGGGGAAAGAGGCTTGTCAGAGATGAGACAAGAAGGGCCTTGAACACAAGGTTTAAAAGTATGGACTTTATCTTAAGAGCAATAGAGAGAGCCTCTAGAGGGGAATTAACTTGATCAAATTTGAGTTTTGATTTCTACACATAGCAGTTATGATGTGATCAGGATTTAAAGAAACATTAATTTACTTGTTACTTTTATTTTCCTTTGGTTTTTGTTATACTCATGACTTTTTCAAATTATGGAATGCTTTTATATTTCCTCTCTGCTTTTAAGGCAAGGCTTTTAATTTTAAATCCATCATTTCAACTCCTTATAAGCTGATATTTTGTTTTTCTGTTGCTTATACTTGTCTTTGATCTTACGCATGCTTAAAAATAAAACATAGTAAATCATTCTTCGATTTAAATAAATAAAATGAAAAAGGTAAAAACAGTCGACAAGTTTATAGTAGAATCTTTCTTAATTTTAATACTACAATCTTGTGCAACATAATGATGTTTCAATGACAGACTGCATGTAGGTGATGGTCCCATAAGATTATATATAAACTAGTGATGTCATAGTTATCTTATTTTGTGTAAGTATACTCCACAAAGTTTACACAATAATGAAATTGCCTAAGAATGCATTTCTCAACATGCGTTCCCATTATTTTAAATAACATGTAAAAATATTAGTTATTTTTATTATAAAAGATATAAAGATTTAAGACAGTTATTTTAGGTGTTTTTGATTGCACAGAATTTCTCTGTATAATGCTTCATATTTGTGTAATCATTTAAAATAGCTGTCTAAGAATGCAGTATATCTGTGATGTGATAGGAAGGTTTTTTTTTTTTTTTTTTTTTTGGTGCTAGGGATTGAACTCTGGGGACTTAACCACTGAGCCACATCCCCAGCCTTTTTAAATTTTTTATTTTGAGACAGGGTCTTTCTAAGTTGTTTAGGCTAGCTTTGATGCATAGGAAGCATTTATTAAATTGCTGTGTGCCAGGGCAGAGGAAAGACATGATTTAAAGGAGACCGAGATCCAGATGTTGGTTAACTTGGTGATGGCAGCCATCTTGTGATTTGTAGAAGTGTAAGTAGAAGCCAGGTATTTTCTCATTTGGAAATGCTGCAGAATCTGGAAATGGTAGTATGTAAGAAGCATAAGAAAGCCAGGTATGGTGGCATATGCCTGTAATCCCAGTGACTTCGAAGTTCGAGGCCAGAGGATTTCAAGTTTGGGCCCAGCTTTGGCAATTTAGATACTGTCTCAAAATAAAAAATAAGAAGGTCTAGGGATGTAGCTCAGTAGAAGGGTGTCCCTGGCTGGGTTCAATCCCCAGAATCCCCCCCCCCCCCCAAAAAAAAAAAAAAGTAGAAGAAAATATAATTTTGGTTCAAATTTATACTAGACAATAAAACCATAGAAACTAATATTAATTTTTCAAAACAGAATTAGATTTGTGTCTGGTTCATTGTCATTGAGTTTTCCCACGTGATTGTTCTCCAAGTCTGTGTTCTACTTGCTGTTAGCAGCTAATTCATTTTCATAGAGAAAAATAAACTACAAATTAAGTTCTTACCCTTTTTTCCCCAAGGGGGAATGATTTTCTGTGTTCTTTTATTTTTATCCAATAGTGGTTTAAGGGATGATGGGATGTTGCCTGGTAGGTCCAGTACACTAAGAGACTTATTATTTTCTGTTTAATTTAAGATTAGCAGTCTATTAAGCATTTTAGAGAGAAGTTCTTCATTAGTGCTTCCCTAAAAAAAATATAGATGACTAATCCTTCCTCAGCCTCTACCCATTGGGACCCAACATCCACCTTTGGTGGGCATAATTGCAGCTTGGCAAGCAGACAGGACTCTATCCTATATTTTGTTAAGTATTTATATATTTTAACTAAATAAATAGGAACATTTGGTGACAGTGTTACATTGTAGTGTCCAATTTAAAAAATATTTCAAAAGGTTTTTACATATGTAATTTTTTATTCTTTTAAAGATTTGAAGTGGACAGATCATGATAACCCTAATTTATTTATTTATTTATTTTTGCATGAGTAAAACTTTATTTTGTGGCAAAAACATTAAAAATTGTCTTTTTTTTTAGGTTTTTGAGATGTACAGTACCCAGTTGCTATCTATAGTCACTTTATTGTGCAATAAACACTGAAACTACTTACTCTTATCTAATTGTAACTTAGTACCCATTGATTGACCTCTCCTTATTCTTCCTTCAACCTACTCTTCTTGGCCTTTGGCACCTGCTATTTTACTCTCAATTTCTCTTCTTTATCATCATCTTTTTTTTTTTTTTTTTTTTGTGGTACTGGTACTAAACTCAGAGGTGTTCTACCACTGAATTTATTCCTAGTCCTGTTTACTCTTTATTTTGAGTTAGGGACGTATTAAGTTGCCAAGGCTAGCCATGAACTTGCCATTCTCCTGCCTCATCCTTTCAAGTGAGTGGGATTACAGGTGTGAGCCAGTGTGCCTGGCTACTCTCAATTTCTCAGAGATCAGTAACTCTAATTTTTAGTCTTGTTCATTTACATTTCAAGATAACCATGGGAAAAATGGATCTATCAGTGAGCAGCTCAGTTCTGTGTGAATCCAATCCCCTCCCCCGCTTTTTTTTCTTTTTAAATCAATCCTGTTGAAGTGTATAGTGGATTATTCTATTTCTTTTGTGTTTAATAGGAAAGAAAAGGAACAGCCAAAGTAGACTTTTTGAAGAAGATTGAGAAAGAAATCCAACAGAAATGGGATACTGAGAAAGTATTTGAGATCAATGCATCTGATTTAGAAAAGCAGACCAAGTAAGTATCATTTGTGAAGTTCTGTACATCAATGTGCAGATGTGGAAAAGATAAGAAACTGTGTGTAATGTCTGAAATGGGCTAAAGGACATGACTTCCACTTTCTGCCTTCAAATTAAAATCTTCTGTGGAATTCTTAGAGATTTTTCTACATAACTGTGTGTGTGTGTGTGTGTGTGTGTGTGTGTGTGTGTGTGTTTATTTTTTATTTTTTTTGGTGGTAATGGGGATCTAACTCAGGCTCCTCTCACATCCTAGGCAAGCAAGCATTCTACCATTGAGCTATATCTACCCCCTCACCCCGCCTCTAAACTTCTATTTTTCATATTCAGATAAGGGAGGAGTTTTATCTTTACTTATAAAGTGAAGTTATTCTGAGAGACTCATAGTGATAATTATCTCCAAAGACACAAAATAAATGTTTGAAGGGTTTCTGTATTTGAGGATCTTACTTCATAATTTTTTATTGTCTTGATGCTAAGATGATTTTAAGATGTTAGATAGTGATACAATATTGGGTAAAAACAAAAACATAATGTCCCTTGGAACATTGCCATAATAAACCTATGCATCAATTATAAGATGTATTCCAACTTCAAATATGTTGAAATATGTAAATATATTCTTCAAATTGAAGAAACACAGCAATAACTATAACAATGATAGTAGCTAACATTGAAGATTTATTTGCTAGGAAACACTCTGGTTTTTACATGTATATTCTTATTTAATCTTATTCTAACTCTTTAAGGTAAATAATTAACAAAATAATTTTAGTTGTATTTGTACATAATAGCTTTATTTTTCTATGTGGTGCTGTGAGAATCAAACCCAATGCTTCACACTTGCTAGGCAAGCACTCTATCACTGAGCCACAACCCCAGTCCCGTAAATAATTTAAAAAAAATTTTTTTTGGGGGTATTTTTAGTTGTTGATGGACCTTTATTTATTTATATGCAGTGCTGAGATTTAAACCCAGGGCCTCACACATGCCAGGCAACTGCTCTACCACTGGGCCACAACCCTAGCCCTTTTTTTTTTAAAAAATCTCTATTTTGCAGATGAAGGAACAGAGACTAAGTAACCAGCTCAGGATTGCATAGCTAGGAATTCACGAGGTCTGGGCTTGTTTTAGAATTTTCTAATTCTAAAGTGTATATTCCTTGCTACGTAACTAACTTTAATAGAATATATATTGTATTTTTTTTTTTTTAAAGAGAGAGTGAGAGAGGAGAGAGAGAGAGAGAGAATTTTTAATATTTATTTTTTAGTTCTCGGCGGACACAACATCTTTGTTGGTATGTGGTGCTGAGGATCGAACCCGGGCCGCACGCATGCCAGGCGAGCACGCTACCGCTTGAGCCACATCCCCAGCCCCTATATTGTATTTTTTTAAGAGAAAAAAATACCAAAATACAGTTTCTGATGTTATACTTTAAACTATAATATTACTATATTATACTATATTACTATAAATAAACTGTATTTTGGTTTTAGAATTTGGTCAACTTTAAGGTATTGAAAGTTATCAAAAGTTGGTGCTGGGGATGTAGCTCAGTTGGTAGAGTGCTTGCCTTGCATGCACAAGGCCCTGGGTTCAATCCTCAGCACTCTCCCTGTGCGCCCCGCCTCCCACCAAAAAAAAAAAAAAAAAAGCCCTCTGAAAGTAATCAAAAGTGAAGTGAAGCTGGGCGTGGTGACACATACCTGTAATCCCAGAAGCTCAGGAAGCTGAGACAGCCTCAGCAATAGTAAGGCTCTGGAGAACTTAGTGAGACCCTGTCTCTAAATGCAATACAAAATAGGGCTGAGGATGTGGTTCAGTGATTGAGAGCCCCTGAGTTCAATCCCCAGTACCCACCCCTCAAAGAAAAATGAAATGAAAAAGCCGATTTGTTCAACGAAAGAGAATGACCTATGGGTGTGTGTATTAGTGCTGAGGAAACTAAGTAATAAAATGTTGAGTGAAAAAAATCAAATAGAAGTCTCTATAAAATATACCATGTTTTATATAGAATCCACAAGAGAGTAAAGCTAAATGATATATTATTTATGGACATGGATATATATGTAAACTCTTCAAAAGAAAGGGAATGATATAAACAAATTTCAGGATATTGATTATCCCTGGTGGAAAAAAGTGGGGAGGAACACAGAGGTCGTAGTATCAGTGGGTTTAAAACTTGGATAGTGCATTTACAAATGCGGCATAGCATATATAAGTTTTCTGTTCCTTTTAGTTTATATAGTAGAGCATATATATGCTGTACAGCATATGTATGTTAGATGTAAGTCATGAGGAAAAATAATGTCACATAATAAACAGCATTAAAAAGGTGTTTTTTAAAATAAATCCATCACATATATTTTATAGGGTGTTTTATTTTACTTAAGGGACTTCGAATTGCTTTATATATGTCTAATGAATACAATCTTATTTAATTAGTAAAATATTAAATTTATACAGATTTCCTAAGAGTATTAAATTTTTTTTTTTTAATATTTATGTTTTTAGTTCTCGGCAGACACAACATCTTTGTTGGTATGTGGTGCTGAGGATCGAACCCGGGCCGCACGCATGCCAGGCGAGCGCGCTACCGCTTGAGCCACATCCCCAGCCCAGAGTATTAAATTTTTAAATTAAATAATGTATTTTAGCTTAAGTTACACCTCTGGTATCTGCTACAAGATATTTATTTTTGCTTTTTCACCCAGCTAAAGATGTTTATATCTTTTTTTCCTTTCTTGGTACCAGGGTGCTGGTAGCCTTTACCACTGAGCTACAGTCCCAGCCCTTTTTATGTTTTGAGACAGGACCTTTCTGAGTTTCTTAGGGCCTTACTAAATTCCTGAGGTTGGCCTTAGGCTTGTAATTCTCCTGCCTCAGAGACTTGAGTTAATGAGATTACAGGTGTGTGCCATCATACCTAGCCAAAGATATTTATTTCTTAGTAGTTACCTACAAATGTGTTCTTTGAAAATCAAAAGCGAGTTTCAGTTTTAGAGAGCTTTTAATCTCTGGATTTATAAATTTTCTTTTAAATAACTAAAATTTAACACATTATTTATATTAAACGTTTCCTACACCCCATCCCTCATTGTAAAAGAAACTTGGCATTTTCATTTCTGAACTTTATTTTTTACATGATTGTTTTACAGCAAGGGCAAATACTTTGCAACCTTCCCATATCCATATATGAATGGCCGTCTGCATTTGGGGCACACATTTTCTTTATCCAAGTGTGAGGTAAAGCTGCTTCTACATTTAAATAATGGAATAGAATCCTTTATAAATAATATTTTGAAGAAAATGGCATATGTAGAAATTGCTTCTTGTTAAAAAAACTTAGAATTCCTTAATTTTAAACATAATTTTCATGTTTAGTTGATGTAATTTTTATATTTAATTTTCATATGTGTGTATTTGTGCAAGGTTCTAAGCATGTATGCATGTAACAAAACAGCAAAAACGACAGTGCATTAGAATTTTGGAATGACTAAAATCTAACTGGTGTTCTAAAGAAAGATAAGAAGAATAAAACTAATGTTCTTCATGAAAAATTAGCATTTTGTATTTGTGTCTCATGTATACAGTAATTTAAATTTAATTTTCTTTCTATAGTTTGCAGTAGGGTACCAGAGATTAAAAGGAAAAAGCTGTCTGTTTCCCTTTGGTTTGCACTGTACGGGGATGCCTATTAAGGTAAGATTGCTTATAGGATTGGTTTTTACTTCTTTTAGTTTAGAGCAAATACTAATATCCAATTCAGGAGCTTGATATAGGATTTTCAAATACTGTTATATTAAAATGTTTTGTGAAATGAGTTTATTATAGTGAAGATTAATTGAAAAAAACTTTTGAAGCCACGTCCAGTAGTGATGCATGCCTAAAATCCCAGTGATTCTGGAGGCTGAGTATCACAACTCTGAGGCCAGCCTTGGCAACTTACAAAGATCAATCAATACATATATACATACACAGTATCATTTGAAAGAGTACTTAAATAAAAGGTATACACTAAAGTCTAAGTGATTTTTCTTTTGCTGTTTTTTAATATCTTATATATTCATGTCTATGTTGAAATTGTAATTTCTAACCAGCAGAATGTACTGTGATTTGTGCATTGGGACATATACAGAATGTTAGCATAAAGTACTAAATACTGGTATCATATTTTGATTATTTATTGCAATATTGGAGTTTGAAACTCTACCACTAGCTACATTCCCAGTCCTTTATATTTTTTGACAGAGTCTTGCTAAGTTGTCGATGCTGGCCTTGAAGAACTTGGAATCCTTCTGCTTTAGCCTTTAGTCTATGAGATTATAGGTGTTTGCCACTTGGGCTAGCTTGATCATTTTTATAAATGTTTTCAAATGTTATGAACTGACACTAGAAATAATTCTCAATGAGTAATGGACCAGAAAATTAGCGTTGGAAAAAAAAAAATCCCCTAAATATGAGATTAGGAATTTCTTTTTATTTTCCAGTCTTTCATTTTGAAGAAGTCAAACCTACAAAAAAGGTGAAAGGATAATACAGTAAACAATATTATATTCTTTTTTTTTTTTTAAAGAGAGAGTGAGAGAGGAGAGAGAGAGAGAGAGAGAAAGAATTTTTAATATTTATTTTTTAGTTCTCGGCGGACACAACATCTTTGTTGGTATGTGGTGCTGAGGATCGAACCCAGGCCGCACGCATGCCAGGCGAGCGTGCTACCGCTTGAGCCACATCCCCAGCCCCCAATATTATATTCTTTACCTGTGGTTACCAAGTCATACCCTGTACTTGTGTTAACATGTGCCACACATGTTAATATGTTCTCTTTCTTTCTTTTTTTTTTTTTTAAAGAGAGAGTGAATGAGAGAGAGAGAGAGAATTTTTTTTAATATTTATTTTTTAGTTTTTGGCGGACACAACATCTTTGTATGTGGTGCTGAGGATCGAATCCGGGCTGCACGCATGCCAGGCGAACGCGCTACCGCTTGAGCCACATCCCCAGCCTGTCTTTCTCTTTAAAAAAATTTTTTTTTAGTTGTCAATGGACCTTTATTTGTTTACATGTGATGCTGAGAATCGAACTTAGTGCCTCACATGTGCTAGGCAATTGCTGTACTACTGAGCTACAACCCTAGCCCTAAATTTTTTTAAATAAATAAAATAAAAGTCCATCTCTTTTTTTAATGAAACTTTTATTTATTTATTTATTTTAAATATTTATTTTTTAGTTGTAGTTGGACACAATATGTTTATTTTATTTATTTATGTGGTAGTGAGGAATGAACCCAGGGCCTCACACATGCCAGGCAAGTGTTGTATCCCCTAATTTATGGCAAGTTTTTTAGCTGTCCTAAGAAGTCCTTCTGGGTGGATTATTTTTCTTTTATGGGTCACCTGTTGTATTAGCTTTCTTTAATTTGGGTTAAATACTCTGGCAAGAATTTTACATTGATGAGGTGTACATTTCCCCCTATATCTATCAAAAAGCATATAATTGGTTGTTTTTCTCATTTTAATAATAACAAGTTAATACCACACAGATTTCTTCCTTCTAAAAGTGACATTTTCCCTTTATAATTAAAAAGTAATCTTTGGGGCTATACTTTGAGAACTTCTGAATATCCTGTTACTTAGTAACGAAGTGGATATAGTATTTTTTGATGATTTTTATCTGTATTAATTATTGTATTGGTGGTTGCAAAATGGTCATTTTGGTGTTCTTTTTAATAACTGAAGCTCTTCTGAATTTAAGTGCTCTCTCTATCTCTCTCTTTTTTTTTTTTTTTTTTTTTTAAATTTGGTCCTAGGGATTGAATTCAGGGGTAGTTTGCCACTGAGCTACATGCCCCAGCCTTTTTATTTTTTGAGACAGGGCCTTGCTAAGTTGCTGAGGCTGGCTTTGAATTTGGAATCCTGCCTTGGCTTCTCAAATTGCTGGGATTATAAGCAATTAAAAACAGAGGAGGTGCCACCATGCCTGGTACCTCCTCTGTTTTTAAAATTTTCAATTCTATGTATATATTTTTCTCATAACTGTAATGCTGCTTAGTTTCATCTTTGTTTTTTTTTTTATTTTTTTGTTTTAATTACTTACACATGACAATAGAATGCATTTATGCATTTTGATATATCATACATAGATGGGATATGATTTCTCATTTTTCTGAATGTACATGTTGTAGAATCATATTGGTCAAGCATCATCTTTGTTTTCTTTTTAATATTTTTTGTAGTTGTAGATGGACAGAACACCTTTATTTATTTATTTATTATTTTTATGTGGTGCTGAGGATCAAACCAAGTGCCTCATGCATGGTAGGCAAGCGTTCTGCCACTGAACTATAGCTCCAGCCCTCATCTTTTTCTTTTTTTTTTTTTAATTTTTTTTATACCTTTATTTTGTTTGTTTATTTTTACGTGGTTCTGAGGATTGAACCCAGCGCCTCGAATGTGCTAGGCGAGTGCTCTACTGCTGAGCCACAACCCTAGCCCTCATCTTTGTGTTTGCCAGTGGACTCATTATGATATAATTGGTTTAAGAGTTGGGGCAGAAAGCCCAGATTCAAATGCTAGTTTTTTAGCTTGCTAGTTTTATAATCTTTCTTAAATCACTTTATTTCTTAGTGTCTTTTTTCTAATTTAGTACCTGTCCTGTCTACCTAGCAAATTGATCATGGTAAATAATGAATCATAGAAATTTAACTCTCACTACAAATATAATTATCTTTTTGTTCTTTTTTTTTGGTGCTGGGGATTGAATCCAGGGCCTTTTGCATGTGAGGGAAGCACTCTACCAACTGAGCTATATCCCCAGCCCCACAAATACAGTAATCTTTAGATACAGTAATCATTTAATTGATGCTGTTATTAGTATTTAAAGTAACATTATGTTTTATATATATTTGTTCTTCTCATGCCTAGCATATAATGTACAACATTGAGTATTCTGAGTATTGAATAAATGCTTGCTGAGGCAATCAACAAAAAAACTAATTTAATTTATAAATTAGTGAATTTTGAAGTACGTGATTTGTCTTATTTCAGTTTTCTGTGATGATCTACATATGTATATTGCAAAATATTCAGAAAGCGTCAGTTTTGATTGGCTATAGAAACAACAGATACTCATTATTTCCTTGAATTTTGAACTTTACCATCTCTAATTTTGGGTTATAGGCATGTGCTGACAAGTTGAAAAGAGAAATAGAGCTGTATGGTTGTCCCCCTGATTTTCCAGATGAAGAAGAGGAAGAGGAAGAAATTAGTATTAAAACAGAGGATATAATAATTAAAGATAAAGCTAAAGGAAAAAAGGTTTGGTGGTTGTTGATATTTATGTTGAAGTTTTTGTATTTGTGTATTTATTTGTGCATTCTCTTATTAGCACATTACCTGGCACATAAAATGTAATTTTAAAGAAGTATAAAATTAAAAATTTGTCTTTATTGCTTTTTTCTTTCCACTTTCTTTTAAAATATTTTTAGATTTACAGAGGAGTTGAAAGATAGTACTTAGTTCTCTTATAATCTGCAACCAGTTTTCTAGTGTTACATTTTAACTATGATATAATCCTCAAAACTAAGGAATTAATATTAGTCCAGTATTATTGGGTAAACTATAGATAAACTTAAAAACTCAAATCAGGGGGGATAGTAGGGGATAGGAAAGGTAGCAGAATACAACAATTACTAATAGGGCATTATGTAAAATTGTGGATGTGTAACCGATGTGATTCTGCAATCTGCATTTGGGGTAAAATTGGGGGTTCATAACCCACTTCAATCTAATGTATGAAATATGATATGTCAAGAGCTTTGTAATGTTGTGAACAACCAATAAAAAATTAAAAAAAAAAAAACTCAAATCATTTGAATTGAATTTTGCATTTAAAAATTTTTTTTTTGTTGTTGTTGTAGATGGACAGAATACTTTTTATTTTATTTATTTTTATATGGTGCTGCTGAACATTGAACCCAGTGTCTCACATGTGCTAGGCAAGCATTCTCCCACTGAGCTACAACCCCAGCCCACTTTAAAAAAAAAAAAAAACAAAAAAAACTAATGTCCTTTTCTGTTCTAAGGTCCAATATAGGCTACCACATTGCATTTGGTTATTATGTCTCAGTACATCTCCTTAGTCTCCTCTGTCTTTATTGTCTTCTACGATTTTTGACGTAAAGAGTATTCTTCAGATAGATAATTTAGGGACAGTCTTTGTTTTTTGTTGCTATAACAGAATACCACAAATTGGATGATTTATAATGATCAGAAACTTATTGGCTCACAGTTGTGGAGACTGGGACGTCCTAGATTAAAGGGCCAGCATCTTGTGAGGGTCTTCTTGCTATGTCATTCATGATGGAAAGGCAATTAGATAGCAGAAGAGACAGAGAGTAAGCAAATGTGTGCAAGAGGGGGACAAATTTGTCCTTTTATTTATTTATTTATTTTTAAAGAGAGCGTGAGAGGGGAGAGAGAGAATTTTTTAATATTTATTTTTTAGTTCTCGGCGGACACAACATCTTTGTTGGTATGTGGTGCTGAGGATCGAACCCGGGCCGCACGCATGCCAGGCGAGCGCGCTACCGCTTGAGCCACATCCCCAGCCCCAAAAAACAATCTTAAAAATAAAAATTTGCTCTGTTAAGTAGTTGTTGGTTATTATTTGATGGAGTTTGTTTTTGCCTGTGTTTTCAGAGTAAAGCTGTTGCTAAAGCTGGATCTTCTAAATACCAGTGGGGCATTATGAAATCCCTTGGATTATCTGATGAAGAGATACAAAAATTTTCTGAAGCAGAACATTGGCTTGATTATTTCCCACCACTGGCTATTCAGGATCTAAAGAGAATAGGTTTGAAGGTATGCCGATCATTTTCATAGTTGAAGAATATATGAAGAAAGCATTTATATTTAAGTTATTTTAAAAGATTTGGATTAACTCTTACATTTGGAATAATATTTGCTGCCTGCATGCCACTAAAGAATTGTACTGTTTTTCATTTGAGCATTGAAGCACTTTAATATTTGTCTTAGTGGAATGTATCCTAGTATGTCAACAATTATTAGAAAGGGGCTCTACTGGCCAGGCACAGTGGCATAAGCCTGTAATCCCAGGGGCTCTGGAGGCTGAGACAGGAGGATTTCGAGTTCAAAGCCAGCCTCGGTAACTTAGGGAGGTGCTAAGACACTGTGAGACCCTGTCTCTAAATAAAATACAAAATAGGCTGGGGATGTGGCTTTGTGGTTGAGTACCCCAGAGTTCAATTTCTGGTACAAAAAAAAAAAAAAGAAAGGAGGTCTACTAAAAACACATGAAGAGCTGAGCATGGTGTCATGCTCCTGTAATCCCAGTGACTTGGGAGGCTGAGGCAGGAGCATTGCAAGTTGGAGACCAGCCTCAAAAATTTAGCAGGGCACTAAGCAACTTAGCAAGACCCCATTTAAAATAAAAAAGGTTGGGGATGTTGTGCAGTGGTTAAGCGCCCTTGGGTTCAATCTCTCGAACACAAAAGCAAACCACAGACATGAAGAAGCCAAAGATTAACTCGAATATTTAGGAATGCTATATTATTTAACTGTTTCTTCTTTAATTTATTATTGTTTCTATATCTTAATATGTAAATGTGTTTAAAACATTTATTAAACTTGTCATTGTGGTAATTGAGATATATATATATATATATATTTTTTTTTTTTTTGGTGTCACACATTTCAGAATCCTTAAGTCTGAATAGTGCTTATGTTAATTAACATTATTTCAGTACCCTAAATATTCAGGCAGGACATTGCCTGAAAGGTTTAGTCCTACTTCTTTCAATTAAACAGATCCTTTTAGCAGCAACTATCTTCAGCTTTCACAATTAATTGGTACTCTGAACCCAGGACCTTGTGCATGTGAGGCAAGCACTCTACCAATTGAACTATATCCCCAGTCCTGATATGTTATTTTAATAAGTATAATTTGAAAACTTTTTTTTAATAGTTGACATAAGGGGCTGGGGTTGTGGCTCAGAGGTAGAATGCTTGCCTGGCATGCATGAGGCACTGGGTTCGATCCTCAGCACCACATAAAAATAAAATAAAGATGTTGTGTCCACCAAAAACTAAAAAAATAAATGTTTACAAAAATAGTTGACATAATTCTTTTTTTTTTTTTTTTTTGTGGTACTGGGGATTGAACCTAGAGATGCTTAACCACTGAGCCACATCCCCAGCCCTTTTTGTATTTTGTTTTGAGACAGGGTCTTGCCAAGTTGCTTTGGTACTTGCTAAGTTCTGAGGCTGGCTTTGAACTTGGGATTCTCCTGCTTCAAACTCCCAAATTGCCCAGCTTAATAGTTGATGTAATTCCAAGTTGGTGGAATAAAGGGTAGAAGAGTAAATAATTGATTTGTAGGAATTCTTTTAAAATTTTTGGAAATTTCTCAAAAATTATCCTTTCTTTTCTCCTTTTATAGGTTGACTGGCGTCGTTCCTTCATTACCACTGATGTTAATCCTTACTATGATTCATTTGTCAGGTGGCAATTTTTAACATTAAGAGAAAGAAACAAAATTAAATTTGGGAAGCGGTGAGTTTGATATCCTTTATAGAAAAGTAAAAATCATATAATTCTTGTTTTACAATTCAGTGTCCATAGGCTACTTTTTTTTTTCAAGTGGTGAGGAGGATTGAACACGGAAGTATTCTACCTCTGAGCTACATCCTAGGGGCCTTTTTAAATTTTATTTTAAGGCAGGATTTTGCCAAGTTGCCCAGAGAGGACTTGAACTTGTGATCCTTCTGCCTTAGCCTCCCAAGTATCTGGGAGCTGCTGTGTCTAGCCTGTCCTTATACTTTTCATAATCTTTTTCCTCTTTTCTCTTTTTCTTTTTCTCTATCCAGTGTCTTAATTTTCTTGTGCTGCTTTGTATTTGTGACAGATAGAACCAGGGTAAAGAGAATTTTTGGCTTTTATGATGTTATTAAAAAGATTCCTGGCGAAGCAGAAAAATGATGATTTTATTTCTGTTTTAGTTTGTATTTTTTTTTTTTGTAAGGGGGAGGCGGCTACTGGGGATTGAACTCAGGAGCACTTGGCAGTAAGCCACATCCCCAGCCCTATTTTGTATTTTATTTAGAGACAAGGTCTCATTGAAGTTGCTTAGCACCTTGCTTTTGCTGAGGCTGGCATTGAACTCACGATCCTCCTGTCTCAGTCTCCCAAGCTACTGGGATTATAGGAGTGTGCCACCATGCCCAGCTTAGTTTGTATTTTTGTTCCATAAATTAAGATTCTTTTTTGACTATGTAGATTAAATAAAAGTTATTTGCATTTTACAAGGGAATTTATATCTTATACTCTTCTTTTTGTGATGATGGGGATTGAACCCAGGGCCTGGTGCTTTGGGGCAAGCACTCTACTAACTGAGCTATATCCCCAACCTAGTTATAATCTTTCTTATTCATACCACAAAGTCGAGATCAGTGCATATTTTTCAATGGCATTACCTTTGATGAAGGTAGAAATATTTCATTAGTAACTAGAGTGACAGTAGAACTCATTTAAAAGTATAAATAATAGATGTAGACGGTTGTTCAGTCAGAAATTTTAGTTATAAGACATACTGGTAAGACATTAGAAGCAACATTGGCAAATATGTTAAGATATAATTCAAATATTATAATAGCTTCTGTTACTTACTGTTTATTTCTTAGGTATACCATTTATTCTCCAAAAGATGGACAACCTTGTATGGATCATGACAGACAAACTGGAGAGGTGATTATTTGTGACATAGAATAGCTATTACAATAATCTTTTTTTTTCTTAATACTTTTATTTAGTTGTTTATGGTGCCAAGGATCAAACCAGTGCCTCACACGTGTTAGGCAAGCACTCTACTACTGAGCTACAACCCCAGTCCTATAATAATCTTTCATATGGCCCTATCCAGTTTTTTTGGTACTGGGGATTGAATTCAGGGGCACTTGACCACTGAGTCACATCCCAAGCCCATTTTTGTATTTTATTTAGAGACAGGGTCTCACTGAGTTGCTAAGCGCCTGGCTTCTGGTGAGGCTGGCTTTGAACTTGAGATCCTCCTGCCTCAGCCTCTCAAGCCACTGGGATTACGGGCGTGTAATCCCAGTTTTAAATGAGAAACCTAAAAATAACTTCATTGCAATACTGAGGTTTTTTTTTTTTAATATTTTTGTAGTTGTTGATAGACCTTTATTTTTTATTTATTCATACATGATACTGAGAATTGAACCCAGTGCCTCACACATGCCAGGGAAGTGCGCTACCACTGAGCCCCAGCCCCAGCCCCAGCCCCCTGAGGTGTTTATTCATGATACTTTGATGGGTGTCAAAAGGGAAACCAGAATATCATCAAAAGTGCCTGTATCATATCCATGACTTGCTACTCTAAGAGAATCTTAGGACCAACTATATCACCTTGTTCAGAAAAACACTGTTAAATAAACCTCACACAAAAATTGTGGAATCAAAGTGCTGAATCAAAGCTTTTTAGAGTGGGGCCTAGGAATCTGTTTTTATAAGGCTGTCAGTGTGACTCATATGCATGTTAATGTTTGAGAAGCACCATTTGGAAAATATACAGCTTTAAAAAGAGTGTGGGGAAAGATAATGAAATGTGGTTAAATATCTTTTAGGGTGGGTACAGGAGTTTGAACTCCAGGGTGCTTAACCACTGAGCCACATCTCACCCCTTTTTATTTTGAGACAGGGTCTCAATAAGTTGTTTAGGGCCTTTATATTGCCGAGGCTGGCTTTGAACTTGCAACCCTCCTGCTTCAGCCTCCTGAGTTGCTGGGATTATAGGCATGTACCATCTTGCCTGGCTGTGGCTACCTTTTGACATATACAGATTCCATTTGTATGTGTTTTAATCACTTCTTTCCTAAGTGCTTCCTAAAGCCACTCATGAAATAGTTCCGTCTACATTATTGTAGAACATATTAGTAACATTATTCCCTCTAATATTTGAATAAAACAAGGGTAAACAATTTGTTTGAAGCCTTGGCACAGTAAATCGGTGACAATGCCAGCATCTCAGCTTATGGACTCTTTGTCCCTTTTCTGTGGCTGTAATTGAATACCACAGAGTAAATAACCTTTATTCGTAGTTTATATTGAATTTGCATAAATTACCAAATAGAGGTTCTTTACTTCTCAGTTCTATAGAACCGGAGATCCAAGATCAAGGGGATACATCTGGTATAAAGTCCTTGCTGGTGAAGAGTCTCTGCAGAGTAGCTAGGTGGAGCCCTGCATTACATGATGAAAGGGGCACATATGAGTGGAGGCACACTGACTTTTATAACAGATCTCTTTTCAAAATAACTCATTAACCTATTAATCCATTAATTCATGAGTGAACTAATACTTCTTAAAAGTCCTACCTGGTCCCATCTTTTAATACTTCACAATGGGGATTAAATTTTAACATGAGTTTTGATGAGGACATTCACCCATAGTGTAATCCTGTGAGTACTTTACTCTTTATCTTTGAGCATTTTTTTTTTTTTTGGCAGGGGGCAGTACTGGGCATTGGGCTCAGGGGTACTTTATGACTAAGCTACACCTCCAGCCCTTTTTATTTATTTAAAAAATTTGAGACAGGATCTCCCAAAGTTGCTTAGGGCTTCGCTAAGTTGCTGAGACTGGTCTTGAATTTGTGATCCTCTTGCCTCAGCCTCCTGAATCATGGGATAACAGGTGTGTGCAGCCACACCCAACTCAAAATTCAAAAGTTTTTGAGCATTGTCATGACACTCAGAAGTGTTTTGGAGCAGTTTGGATTTTTGATTTTTCGATTATACATAGAGTTTGAAAAGTTTTGGATTTTGGAACATTTTGGATGTAAGATTTACAGGTTAGGGTTGCTTAACCAGTAAAGTCTATGCAAATATTCCAAAGTCTGAAAAATTCTGAAATCTGAAATACTTCTGCTTCCAAGCATTTTGGATAAGGGATACTTAACCTATTTAGCCAGCGTTTGCAGTATCCTAAGTTTCAATAATGCTTTAGAATGTTTCAAAGCACTTTCTATTTCCTTATGTTTCTCAGGACAGTCTGTGTGAGACACAGCAAAGTTATTTTATAGAACAGGAAAGAAAGGCTCAGGGACATTGTGATTGCCTTGTTTAAGCTATTAGTAAGGATGAAATTAAGTTTAGAATGCACATCATCTGATGCCTGAACCAGTGTATATCTGTGGAGTCTACTCTTTGGGATCTGCCTTGGTGGGCAGGATTGGGATTTTGATGAACACCATTTTGACTGATTCTTTCCCTGGATATGGTCAGCACTTCAATGGCAGTATCTTCAGTAGAAGAAAGAATTATTCTAACAGTGCAATAACCCATGTTAGAAATTTATATTTAGTTTCCCACATAGGTGAGTAGGTTTAATGCAAGTCTTTTTTTTTTCCCCCCTGAAATTTTTGTTTTGTTTATTTGTGTAGGGTGTTGGACCTCAGGAATATACTTTAATGAAATTGAAAGTGCTTGAACCATACCCATCCAAATTAAGGTAGGTTTGTCAACAAGTTATTGTTTCATCATTTCTGAACTGATAGTTGTGTGCAAACTACCCCCCCCCTTTTTTTTTTTTTTAACAAAAGTACATACTTTTTCTTCTTAGTGGCCTGAAAGGTAAAAATATCTTCTTAGTAGCTGCTACTCTCAGACCTGAGACCATGTTTGGACAGACAAACTGTTGGGTTCATCCTGACATGAAGTACATTGGATTTGAGACTGCAAATGGTGATATATTCATCTGCACTCAAAGAGCAGCCAGGAATATGTCATACCAGGGCTTTACCAAAGACAATGGAGTGGTGCCTGTTGTTAAGGAATTAATGGGTGAGGTAAGTTGATTAGCACACTTTTTATTTTCATGCATATAGTTAGAGGAAAATTTCAACAGTGAAGCTTGAGAAAAGAGCGTTTAATTTTTTTTAAATTAAGGTATACATGCAGTAAAGTGGATAAGTCATTTGTATTTTTTTTTAATATTTAGTTGTAGATGGACACAACTCCTTCCTTCCTTCCTTCCTTCCTTCCTTCCTTCCTTCCTTCCTTCCTTCCTTCCGCTGAGTATCAAACGCAGTGCCTCATAAGTACTAGGCAAGCA
Organism: Spermophilus citellus; assembly: GCF_964194105.1. Classification (NCBI taxonomy): domain Eukaryota; kingdom Metazoa; phylum Chordata; class Mammalia; order Rodentia; family Sciuridae; genus Spermophilus; species Spermophilus citellus. The sequence continues at coordinate 184,998,789 of NC_138182.1, forward strand.
CTCCACCAATGAGTCACAACCCTAGCCCAAGTCATTTGTATTTTATTGACTTTTCATGTGTATATGCTTATGTAAATACCAGCAAATCAAGAGATTAAACAATTCTAGCAGTACTCCGGAGGGCCATATCATGATCAGTACTCATCTTTCTCCTCTAAAGGGAACATTTGCTCTGACTTCACCAAAAAATGGTTGGTATTCTTTTAACTTTTCATAATGGAACTATATGATATGCACTCTTTTGTGTCCAGCTTTTGCTCAATATTATGTGGGATTTTTGCAGTTGCACGTAGTAGTTATTTTTTTATTGCTGTGTAGAATTGTATTTTATGTCACTAAAATAGTATTTTTAAAATTTTGTTTTAACTCAATATTTGAAAAATACGAAAAATGTGATATATACACATAATAGAATTTTACTCAGTTGTAAAGAACAAAATTATGTAATTTGTAGGAAAAGGTATGGAATTGGATAACATCATGTTAAATAAAATATGCCTCACGGGGAAAGTCAAGGACTGCATGTTTTCTCTCATAATGTGGAAGCTAGAGAAAGAATAAAAAGAGTATTTAATGAAAATAAAGGAAAGACCAATCGAATGGAGGAGTAAAGGGTGGAACCAAGGGGAAGAAGGAGGGGAGGGATAGAAGGTGTACTGGGGAATGAAACTGACCAAATTGTTTTGTGCATGTATGAATATATCACAAGTGAATCCCAATATTATGTATAATTATAATGTACTTGTTAAAAATTAATAGGAAAGTATAGACAGTTTTCCTTAAGCGATTTAATAACATTTTATTTGCTTTTTGAATACTATTGACTGTGTTCCTAGAAATATTAAATTTGGAATTGCTGCTGCTTTTTTTCCTGAAAAGCAAGTCTTGATTGATAATTAAATCTGGATAGTCTTGTAGCTTTTATGTTTATAGGTTATCTACTTAATTGTCAGTATTTCTGAGTTTGTTTTCTCCTAGTAAATGCTGATCTTTGGTATCTTAATAATCTCTTAAAAGAAAAACATGAATAAACTCGATGCAGTGGTGCATGCCTGTAATGCCAGTGGCTCCAGAGGCCAAGGAAGGAATATCACAGGTTTGAAGCCAGCCTCAATAATTTAATGAGACTGTAAGCAACTAATGAGACCCTGTCTCAAAATTAAGAATTTTTAAGAAGGGCTGGAGATGTGGCTCAGTGGTTAAGTGCTCCCTGGGTTCAATTCCTGGTCCCCCGCCACCCACCACCACACCACAAAAAAAAAAAAAAAAGAAAAGAAAACATCAATAGAGTATAGTTTGTTTCATTTATTTTGTTAAATTAAATATTTATTTATTTATTTTGCCATGTTAGGTATTGAACTGAGGACCTTATGGATGCTAGGCAAATGTTTTGCCAGCTATACCCTCGGCCCTTTATATTTTATTTTTTATACAGGATGTTGCTAAATTGTACAGACTGACCTTGAATTTGTGATCCTCCTGCCCCAACCTCTTGAGCAGCTGGGATTACAGCCATGTGCCACAGTTACGCCTACAATTATTTTAAATGAAAGTATAACGTTCTTTCTTATTGATGTACCTTTTTTTTTTTTTGGGTATCAGGGATTGAACTCAGAAGTACTCAACCACTAGCCACCTCCCCAGCCCTATTTTTAATTTATTTAGAAATAGGGTCTCACTGAGTTGCTTAGAGCCTTGCCATTGCTGAGGCTGGCTTTGAACTCATGATCCTCCTGTAATCAGCCTCCCAAGCTGCTGGGATTATAGGCATGCACCACCATGCCTGGCTATGTACCATATTTTATTACATGATTTTTCTGTCTTTGAAAACTTGTGTGGTTTCCAGGTTTTCCTAATATTATTGACTCAGCATTCAGTGTGTTCCTCAAAAAATAATTCTTTTCACTGGATCTGAGTTTCATTAATGTTTTTGTGGCTCTTGCAATGGATTCCTCTATTTTCTTCAAAGGAGTGCATTATCATAACCAATGTATTCAGCATAACATTGCTTGGTTTAGATAGTATCATTATTTAAAATTATCTTTAGTAGATATAAAAGAATTGAGTTGCATTTTATTTCTTATTTTTATGTATACTCTATTTTATTTATTCATTTTTAGAGTAGATTTATTCAAGTGAAAAGAAGAGAGAGAGAGGTCCCACAGGGCAAGGAGAGGACCCTATAGATGTTGCTCTGTATTTGTTTATTTATTTATTTTAGTATGGGGGATTGAACCCAGGGGTGCTGAACCACTCAGCTACATCCCCAGCCTTTTTAAAATTTTTAAGACAGGGTCTCACTAAGTTGTTAGTGCCTTGCTAAGTTGCTGAGGCTGGCTTTGAACTTGTTATCCTCCTGCCTCAGCCTCCTGAGCCCCTAGGATTACAGGCATGCACCACTGTGCCTGGCTTATTTTTTTAATGGATAAAATTGTACATGTTTGTGGTGCACAAAATGATGTTTTGAAATATGTATGCATTGTACAATGGGCAAATCAAGCTCATTAACAAATGTATTACCTGACATTTTGTTATGAGAGTACTTAAAATCTTTTAGTGGTTTTCAAGGATAACAATGTATTTTTATTAACTATACTCATTATGTCGTGCAACAATGAATCTAATGAGCTTATTCCTGTGTATTTTTCATTACTAGCTCCTTTGGCTTAAAACATTAATACTGTTTTAAATTCTAATGGTCACAATAAATTTCTTTAATGTTTATTTTGGTCTTTTTCATATGTAGGAAATTCTTGGTGCATCACTTTCTGCACCCTTAACATCCTATAAGGTGATTTATGTTCTTCCAATGCTCACCATTAAGGAGGATAAAGGTAAAGAGTGCATTTATTTCTAGAAATACTTTGGTAATCACATTCTGGTTGTATTAGTTAATTCTACACTTTTTTAAAATAAGGTACGGGTGTGGTCACAAGTGTTCCATCTGATTCCCCCGATGATATTGCTGCCCTCAGAGATTTGAAGAAAAAACAAGTAAGTATCTGAGTTTTATGTTCTTATTTCCTCTTTACCATCTCATGTATTATATACTTCTGAACTATGGTATGAGAAAAGGCTAAAAAGATGCGCATTTATCTTTTGTTTTTTTTTTGGGTCGTGCTGAGGTTTGAACCCAGGTCCTTGTGCATGCTAGGCAAGCACTCTACCAACTGAGCTATATCCCCAGACCTGCATTTATCTTTAAACTGATTCTAACCCATGTTTTTAATGTTTAAGTATTTTCAGTGGTTGGAATTTTGAATATAGTGTTTCATAGAATTTGGAAAAAGTTTTTTATATTCATATTTTTATTGCAAATAACAATGTGACTTTAATTATATGTGAGCATGTCTATGTACGTTTTTGCATTTGACTGTAGAGTTTCATCATTTAAGGCATTTACTGTAATGTAAGCTATTCAATTTTAAAAGTTACAGATTCCTTCTTGATGTATTTAGTAAAGTTAAAAAAATTGTTCTGTATGGAGAGAACAAATAATAGTTTAAAAACATTTGGAGATTGCTTCTCTTAATGATTGTATTAGTGAAGTATTGATCACTAGTGTTAGTTTATGAATTTTTTTTGTAGGCCTTACGAACAAAATACGGAATTAGAGATGACATGGTCTTGCCATTTGAGCCGGTGAGTACATGGACACAATCACATTCTTTTATTTTTTTTGGTTAGAGAATATAAGAACAAAAGTTTTCCTTGTAACAAAGCTAAAATAATTGGTGAAGTATGAAAATGTGGATGGGAATTTCCTTAAGGATTTACTCACTTTAATATCTTCTGTGACAGATACTAGCAAGAGAAAGGCTAACAATAAGCATTTTCTCATCACATGTCACTGGCATATATGAAACAAATAGCTTTTTTTTTTTTTCTTTTAAAACCACTGAGCCATATCCCTGGCCTTTGTTTAAAAATATTTTATTTAGAGACAGGGTCTCGATAGGTTGCTTAGGGCCTTGCTAAGTTGTTGAGGCTGGCTTTATACTTGTGATTTTCCTGTCTCAGCCTCCCGAGCTGCTGTGGAACAAATAGCTTTTTAGTATCAGCAATTTAGTAGTAGCCTGTTGTCTTATGATGAATTCCCTGGCTTTTAAAGGCAAAATTCACCATATTACTCATTAATATTTTTATTTTAATTTTTTTGGTACCAGGGATTGAACTCAGGGCACTTAACCACTGAGCTGCATCCCCAGCCCTTTTTTATATTGTATTTAGAGACAGGGTCTCACTGAGTTGCTTAGGGCCACACTAAGTTGCTGAGGCTGGCTTTGAACTTGTGATTGTCCTGCCTCATCCTATCCAAGCCACTGGGATTACAATCATGCGCCACCACACCCAGCTTACTCATGAATATTTTTTGTGACCATAATAACCTTAATCAAATCCTGCAACCCTTTTATTTGTGCTTACATGTTAGTGCTTGCAGAAGAAAAAAATTTAAATTACTCTCAAATAACTTTCTTGAAGAATCCAGAAAATTTAATATAAACCAAAAGCAAGAACATCCACAAAAATAGTTGTAAATGTTGTTTTGCTAGTTTCAATGTTAATTATTTAGTTAACTGTACACCAGTGGAGAGTTAAGAACTATGATAGTTTGGTAGTTGAAGGACATTGTGGGGGGTTAATACATAATTTAATTTCTTTTTTTAGAGTGTGTGGTACTGGGGATTGAACCAAGGAGCACTCTACCACTGAGCTATATCCTCAGCCCTTTTTGAAAAAATTTTTTTTTTTTTTTTTGAGAAAGTCTTACTAACTTGCTAAGTCTGGCATTGAACTTGGCAATCTTCCTTCCTCAGCCTCCCAAATAGCTGGGATTACAGGTGTGTGCCACCATACCTGTCCAGAGTTTGGTTTTTGTGGGAAGGAGGACAAATTCACATCTAGAAGTTAGTCACTTTATGATTATTTAATGTGTGTCACTGTCATATGATATAAAATCTGAAATAACACTTCATGGGACATTAAATGAAAAAAGGACTTTGCCCATAGTGCTTTTTGTTCATTCAGTATAAAAATAAGTTTTTGACGTTTCTCTTTGCAGGTGCCAGTCATTGAAGTCCCAGGTTTTGGAAATCTTTCTGCTGCAACTATTTGTGATGAGTTGAAAATTCAGAGCCAGAATGACCGAGAAAAACTTGCAGAAGCAAAGGAGAAATTGTATCTAAAAGGATTTTATGAAGGTGTAAGTGATACTTTTTATTATTTTTAATAGATTTATTTCATGCCCTGTGATTTTTCTTAAAGATGTTGGAAAAAATATTCAGTGTAGTTTCAGCAGTACATTGATTTGAGAGCATTGATATAAGATTATGTTCTATTTCTATTTAAAAAATTTTTTTAAGTTGTTGATGGATTTTATTTTTTAATTATTTATATGTGGTGCTGAGAATCAAACCCAGTGCTTCACACATAATTAGGCAAGTACTCTACCACTAAACTACAACTCCAGCCTAAATTTCTATTTTTTATTTTGCCTTGTATTCAGAAATAGTTTCAGATTTTATATATATATTTGCCTTCTGTAAATCTCTATGAAATGAATTTCTCAGCTGGTATGGTGGTGCACACCTGTAATTCCAGCAGCTTGGGAGGCTGAGGCAGGAGGATTGTGAGTTCAAAGCCAGCCTCAGCAATTTAGCAAGGCTCTAAGCAACTTAGCATGACTCTGTCTCTAATAAAAATGCAAAAAAAAGGGCTCGGGAAATGGCTCTCCTGGGTTCAATCTCCAGTACAAAAAAAAAAAAAAAAAAAGAATTTCTCAGCCAGGTGCATTGGTTTATGTATGTAATCCCATTGATTCAGGAGACTAAGACAGGAGGTTGGAAAGTTTGAGGCCAGCATCAGCAAATTAGTGAGACCTGAGCAACTTAGTGGTACCGTCTCAAAATACAAAATAAAAAGGATTGGGAATGTAGCTCAGTGGTAAAGCGCCCTTGTGTTCAATTCCCAGTACCAAAAAAGAAACTGACCAACAAAAAAGATGTTCTTTCTTATTTTTTTTTTTTTTTTTTTTTGTGGTACTGGGGATTAAACCTAGCTGCACTCTACTATTGAGCTACATCCCCAACCTTTTTATTATTTATTTTGAGACAGGAAGTTGCCCAGGCTTGTCTTGAACTGGTGATCCTCCTTTGTTCATGGAGTGGCTGGGTTTACAGTTTTTTGGTATTAGGAATTGAACCCAGTTGTGCTTAACCACTGAGCCATATTCCCAGGCCTTTATTATTATTATTATTATTATTTTAAATATTTAGTTTTAGGTGGACACAATATTTTATTTTTATGTGTTGAGGATCAAACCTAGTGTCTCAGGCATGCTAGGTGAGCACTCTACCACTGAGCCACAACCTCAGTCTCCCTTTATTTTTTATTTAGAGACAGTCTTGCTAAGCTGCTTAGGGCCTTGCTAAGTTGATGAGACTGGCTTTGAACTTGTGATCCTCCTGTTTTAGCCTCCTGAGTTGTTGGGATTACAGGTGTGCGCCACTGCACCAAACTAAGAAATGAATTTCTTTTTTTTTTTTTTTTCCTTTTGTGGTGCTAGGGTTTGAACCCAGGGTTTTGTGCATGTGGGGCTGGCATTTTACCAACTAAGCTATATCCCCAGCCCTAAGAAATGAACTTCTTGAGAAGATATTTAAAATTAGTTCATAGCTGAGCATGGTGGTGCACACCTGTAATCTCAGTGACTCAGATGACTGAGGCAGGAGGATTGGAAATTTGAGACCAGATTCGGAAATTTAGTGAGACCCTGTCTCAGAACAAGATAGAAAGGACTGGAGATATAGCTTAGAGGTAGAGTGCTCCTGGATTTGATCCCAGAACTGAAAAAAAAAAAAAAGAAAAAATAAATTATGCATTAAATTCCAAAAGTTTATTGCATAGAGAATATCTTCTTTTGCTTTTAGTTCAAGGATTCATATTTCACATAAGCAGTTTCATTCAGGTCATTAATTTTCTTGTTATTGCTTCCTACATGCCAAGTGAGCAAAACAAATTTGTTCTGAATCACTCTTTTTATGTTTGTTCATGTGTCTTAGATTTGCATGAAAAGAAAACTAGGCTAGGGAAAGTGAAAATCCAGCTGAGTCAGTGGTTACTTGAGATCAAAATGAAGATTTTAAGGAAATTGATGAAAACTATTTTATTCTTATCATTCTTTCATCTTCCTAGGTGGCCAAGAATTAGTTATATGTCTTTTCTTCTCAAGTAACATTTATATTTTGGTAGATGATAAGGGCTAATGCTGACATAGTATTTTTATGTGAACTTTTAAAATTTTTAAAATCTGTGAATTGTAGGTGTTATTACTCCATTTTACAGATGAGGAAATCGAGGCATAAAGAGGTTAAGTAATTTACTTAAGATCAGCCAGGTAAACAGTGTTTGTTAGGACTGGGATTTAGACTAGGCACCCTAGCTTCAGGTTTTGTGTTCTTAATCATGCCATGTGATACTCATTAAATATAACTTCATAATGACAAATGCCTTTAAATAAACACACAATGCCTTTATTTAAATAGATAATGAAGCATTTTGATATGTTGGAAGACTAGAAGTTCAATTTACACCGAACATAGAAACTATTTGAGAGAGATCTAGAGTCATATCAAACACCAAAATCTAACTTAAATCTGTGTCAACAACGAGTCAGTTGATATTTTTTCTCTAGAATTAATTTCCCCTTTGTGTAAAAGGTGTAATTGAAAAATAGCAGGCCTACACCAGGTCTGTAGCAGGCAATATTGGAAAGAAGTGCAAATGGAGCTTATGAGTTAGTATAGCAGAATCTTTTTCCTGTAGAAACCTGAGAAGTGGAAGTTGAGTATTCCTTCATGGTATAATAGCTATCTTAGTTATTTGAGAGAAAAACGTGAAGCCAATTTTAGTTGTTTTTATATGTGTTTTTTTTAAACCCCTTTCTCATCCTTTTAGGTAATGTTGGTAGATGGTTTTAAAGGACAGAAGGTCCAAGATGTAAAGAAGACTATTCAGAAAAAGATGATTGACAATGTATGTAACAGGTTATCCTCTGATTAGTTGTTTTGGAAGAGCTCTTAATGAGTAGACTTAACTGTGTGATTAGCGGTGGGTTCCATAGTTGAGCTATGTTAAAGATATCATATAATTTTATGACAGGATATAAGCCTTATTTTTTTAATTTACTTTTTTAGTTGTAGTTGGACACAATACCTTTATTTATTTTTATGTGGTGTTGAGGATCCAACCCAGGGTCTTGCATGTGCTAGGTGAGCACTCTGTTGCTGAGCCACAACCCCAGTTCCAAAGAATATAGGCCTTCTTAAGCAATTCACTTAACTTCATTTAACTTTTACTTTCCTTCCTGTGGATGAAGGGAAGGTAGAGTTCTAATGCTGATGTGTGCAGAAGCACACACAGAGAACTTCCTCGAGACATTCTGGCAATGTCTGTTTTAGAAACTGGTACAGAAGGTCTCTTTTTCTAGTATTTTCCTTTTACTTTCATCCTTCCTTCACTTCTAATTTTTGTTGAAACTGTTTTGGTTTCCTATGCAAATTACCCAGAATTAATTTTTTTGTGACTTTTCATATCTTTAATTTTTTTTTTTTAGTTGTAGATGGACACATGTCTTTATTTTGTATATTTATTTTTATGTGGTGTGGAGGATTGAACCCAGCACCTCATACATACTAGGCTGGCGCTGTACTACTGAGCCACAGTTCCAGCCCCATATCTTTAAATTTTAATTTTTGTCAGTTATATATGCCCATAATACAGAAAGACAATGGTCTATTAGGCATATTAAAATTAAAAAAGCAATAGTTTTCTCTTTGTACATTCTCTTAATTTCTCTTCCTTGGAGGGGACCACTTTCAACTATTTTACTTTAGTATTGATCTCTACCTCTCTAATTGGTCTCTTATCTAAATTATTGTAATATAAATTTTCAGGATTAGTTATCCGACACTTAATTCAATATCCCCCTTCCAGCCCCCCCTCCTGTGTATTTTTTTTAATGTACTGGGGATTGAACTCAGGGGCACTTGACCACTGAGCCACATCCCCAGCCCTATTTTGTATTTTATTTAGAGACAGGGTCTTAGAGTTGCTTCTTGCCTGCGCATTGCTGAGGCTGGCTTTGAACTTGCCATCCTCCCTTTTCAGTTTCCCATGCTGCTGGGATTACAGGCGTGCACCACTGTACCCGGCTCCACCTGTGTATTTTCTAATGTCACACATTTGTATATACTTTTTTTTTTTTTTTAAAGAGAGCGTGAGAGAGGGGAGAGAGAGAGAATTTTTAATATTTATTTTTTAGTTCTCAGCGGACACAACATCTTTGTTGGTATGTGGTGCTGAGGATCGAACCCGGGCCGCATGCATGCCAGACGAGCGTGCTACCGCCTGAGCCACATTCCCAGCCCTGTATATACTTCTTCATCCCTCATTTTCCCTATAGAGTTTTATTATAATTTATGTTAGATCAGTAGCCATTTTTTACACTTTTGAGACATGGCTAATCCGTTGTAGTATAGTGAGAATTTTGTTCTCCAATTTTCAGTTTTCCATGAGGTTAGTAATTGTTTTTATTTATTTATTAATGTTAAATTATCCTTTTTTTGAGTATAATGTCATAGGAAGAGACAGTTATCTGTCTGCATAGTGTGAAATTAGGATATCTGTAGTTCTAATCTCTTTTTAAAAAGCTTTTTCTTTTAAGCCTTATCTTATTTCCACTTCCAAAACTATTTCATACCACTAATTCCTGAGTCTTTTGGAAGTCCTATAATGCACACTGAACCGGTTTTCAGTTTTTTCTACTGGTGGCTTAGGATTTAGCTTTCTTTTATTTATTTATTTATTTATTTATTTATTTATTTATTTTTTTTAAAGAGAGAGTGAGAGAGGAGAGAGAGAGAGAGAGAGAGAGAGAGAGAGAGAGAGAGAGAGAGAGAGAGAGAATTTTTAATATTTTTTAGTTCTCGGCGGACACAACATCTTTGTTGGTATGTGGTGCTGAGGATGGAACCCGGGCCGCACGCATGCCAGGCGAGTGCGCTACCGCTTGAGCCACATCCCCAGCCCCAGCTGACTTTCTTATTTCTGCTAAAAGAATGTTACTCATCCTGCTTTTGGCTTCCAATTTTTTGTTTGTTTGTTTGTTTTTGAGATTGAACTCAGGGGCACTTGGCCTCTGAGCCACATCGCCAGCCCTATTTTGTATTTTATTTAGAGACAGGGTCTCACTGAGTTGCTTAGGGCCACGCCATTGTTGAGGCTGGCTTTGAACTTTCGATCTTCCTGTCTCAGCCTCCTGAGCTCTGGAATAACAGGTGTGTGCCACTGTGCCCAACTGGCTTCCAAAATTTGATTGATATTTTGTCTTTTTCCCTTCTTGTCTTTGTAGATACTTACCATTAAAAAAAAAAAAAAGGAAAAAAAATCCAAAACATTCTTTGTCATTGTTTATTAATTTTGAAAGGGAATTAAATGTCTATTTTTAAACCATCATCTTTAATTTTTTAAAATATATATATTTTTAGTTGTAGTTGGACACAATACTTTTATTTTATTTATTTATTTTTATGTGGTGCTGAGGATCAAACCCAGTGTGCTTGGTGAGCACTCCACTACTGAGCCATAACTCTAGCCCCTAAACCATCATCTTTAAGCCACAAATCTCAGCTGTTTAATTTCAGCATGAAGAATTACATTAAAAACACAGAGTAGTGAGTAATTTTAGGAATAATAATACTAGATTTATTTAAATTATGCTAGCTTGAAATGTTTAGAACAATAGACATTAAGAGATACTGGGACTGGGGCTATCACTCAGTGGTAGAGTTCAATCCCTGTGACTGGAAAAAAAGAAAAATATATATTTTACTTCCCATTCCCTGCCCGCCCACCCCCCCCCAAAATTGTGGGAATTAAAAAAAAAAATTAGTCGTTGATGGGCCTTTATTTTATTTGTTTGTACAGCGGATCAAACCCAGTTTCTCACACATCAAGAGCTCTACATTGAGCTACAATCCCAGTCCCTTGTGGGAAATTTTCATGGTAATAACATCTTCAGTAAAAAACTGGAGATGTTATTACTATGAAAATTGTTTATTCTTTGTGTTCTTAAAAGAAACAAAACACAACAGTAGTTCCATGTATTTAATTTCATATTTTCTTTAAATTTTTTTTTTTTTTTAGTTGTAGATGCATACAATACCTTTATTTATTTATTTGGTGCTGTTGAGGATTGAACCCAGTGCCTCACATGTGCTAGGCAAGCTCTCTACCACTGAACCACAACCCTGGCCCTCCTATTTTCTTAATATTTTTATTTATTTATTTATTTTTTAAAGAGAGAGAGAGAGAGAGATTTTTTTTAATATTTATTTTTTAGTTATTGGCGGACACAACATCTTTGTTTGTATGTGGTGCTGAGGATCGAACCTGGGCCGCAAGCATGCCAGGCGAGCGCGCTACCGCTTGAGCCTCATCCCCAGCCCTTCTTAATATTTTTATAACAAGGATAAAGAGCTATCACTAGCAGCCTAACTATTAAATCACAGGATAAAAAACTACTAAAAACTTTTTTGTTTTTCTCTGAAAAGCAGCTAGGGAAAGATAGGCTTGATGAAAATGGGTCTTTCCAAAGCAGATATTTCATAGACGGAAAGATAGCTTCAACTTTGGGAAGAGGGAAGACAATAAAAGATGGGTTTTGGTTACTAGTGTAGTATTTTTTAAAAAGTACTGTTTTCATCCTCAAGTAGTAGAGATTAATTTGATGTAATACTTGATATATTTTTGCTTACTTTCATTAGGGAGATGCATTTATTTACATGGAACCAGAGAAACAAGTGATGTCCAGGTCTTCTGATGAATGTGTCGTGGCTCTGTGTGACCAGTGGTTAGTCTCTCTTATGGCAAGAAAATTCCATTAGTCACTTTGCTCACCTCTGACTTAAAAAAAAAAAAAAAAAAATCAATCAATTTGTCCACCCAGGTACTTGGATTATGGTGATGAGAACTGGAAAAAACAGACATCCCAATGCTTGAAGAACATGGAAACGTAAGATGGGAGAAAATGATGAGAGAGGAATGGTGATGAGAAACTGAGAAACATGGAAGATGATGATGCAGAGACACTTTGTCTTTTGTTCTTTCTAGATTCTGTGAGGAGACCAGGAGGAACTTTGAAGCTTCCTTAGGTTGGCTACAAGAACATGCTTGTTCCAGAACTTATGGTTTAGGTAAGCAATTTTCAAACATTTCTATTTGAATGACTTTGCCAGTTATACAACAAATACACATTTTACACCCCCTGCCCCTTGTGTTTTCTGAATTAAAAGTGACAGGTTTTGGTTGGAGGGTGAGGGAAACTAGGGTGTGATCCCTGGCCATCTACCTGGTGGTAGAAATATGTCCTCTCTAACACATAAAGCTTTTATGGTGTGACTTTTTGATAGACTCTAGAGCGTCACTTGTTTTGTTCTTATCTAGTGTGTTATTTGTATTAGTTATTTAAGTAGAATTTAAGAACTTTGTAAGTAAATAGTTTTGTAAATAGTTTTGCTGTAACCCTCTTGAAAATGTAGATTCCATAGGTGAAGTGTCTTAGATTCCTGATCCATGAATTTTCTTTTTTATTTTTCAGGCACTCGTCTGCCTTGGGATGAACAGTGGCTAATTGAATCACTTTCTGATTCTACTATTTACATGGCATTTTACACAGTTGCACACCTGTTGCAGGGGGGCAACTTGCGTGGACAGGCAGAATCTCCACTGGGTATCAGGTTGGTAAATAGTTAAGGGAAAGGAGTATATTTCATTAGCAAGCATTGAAATCTTTTGATTTACATGTTTGATTTACATTATTTTTGTTTTAATACAGTGCACAACAGATGACTAAGGAAGTTTGGGATTATATTTTCTTCAAGGATGCACCATTTCCTAAGACTCAGATCCCAAAGGAAAAATTAGATCAGTTAAAGCAGGAGTTTGAGTTCTGGTATCCTGTGGATCTTCGAGTATCTGGCAAGGATCTTATTCCAAATCATCTTTCATATTACCTTTATAATCATGTGGCTATGTGGCCGGAACAAAGGTGAATGCTAAAATACATGTGGACTAGATTTATTGATTGTCAATAAGGGTGTCTTGTAATTTCAAGTATCCTAATACATTTTTGTGGAGAGGACAGCTAGACTTGACAATAAAATTTTTTTCTTATTAAATGTACAATAAAGCAGAAAGCATACATCTTCTTATCTGTTATATTTAAAAACAAGGGTTTCTAAATATAACTTAGGCCACCAAAACATGTTATACTTCAGGGGCACTGAAGGTATAGTTCATTTGATCCATTAGATGTAGGAATTAAAGGCAATTTGAGACATTAGAATTTGAAGGAACCCCCCCCCTTTAGAGTTGGGAGCTCCATGATTCCAGCATTAATTGGTAGCACTATTTTGACCAGAATCTGGGTCCACACACACTGTGTTCTCTGGGGTGGTCCTTCTGTCCTCCTTTATCTTGATGCAGGTGTGTCTCTGCTTTTTTTTCTCTCGTCTTTCAAATATCTGAAGAAAGCAGCAATTCAGTCTGTCCAAATTTTATTTCATAAAGCCAAAACAATCTCATAAAACTTGTATTTAGAAAGACATTCTATTTTTTTCCCTCAGGAATGCAAGGAAGATTTTTAAAGTAGAGGATTGAAATCTAATGTGGTTCTTATACTACTTGTCATACAATTATTTTACTCTTTGATTTAAAAAATATTTTTAAGGAAATTGAAGCCAGGTGTGGTAGCGCATAGTTATAATTACAGTGGCTTGGGAGGCTGAGGCAGGAGGATTGTGAGTTCAGAGCCAGACTTAGCAACTTAGTGAGGCCCTGAGCAACTTAGCAAGACCCTGTCTCAAAATAAAATATAAAAAGGATTGGGGATGTGGCTCAGTGGTTAAATGCCCCTACATTCAATCCCTGGTGCCAAAAAAAAAAAAAAAAGAGAAAAGAAAAGAAACTGGGTATCTTAGAGTAGTGCTTTTTTTTTTTTTTTAAAGTAGTTGTGGATGGACAACATGCCTTTATTTTATTTGTTTATTTTTATGTGGTGCTAAGGATCAAACTCAGTACCTCATACATGCTAGGCAAATGCTCTGCCCCTGAGCTATAGCCCCAGCCCCTTTGAGTAGCATTTACTATTAAATTGAATCTTATCTTTGCACAATTTTTTTTTTATTTTTTATTTTTTAAAAAATTACAGGTAAGGGGCTGGGGATGTGGCTCAAGTGGTAGCGCGCTCGCCTGTCATGCGTGCGGCCCGGGTTCGATCCTCAGCACCACATACCAACAAAGATATTGTGTCTGCCGAGAACTAAAAAATAAATATTAACAATTCTCTCTCTCTCCTCTCTCACTCTCTCTTTAAAAAAAAAAAAAAAAATTACAGGTAAGTAATAACATCAAGTACTTATGCCAGGCACTTGTTCTAATCACTTTCAGTAACTGCTTTAATTCTCATTACAATTTTTTGAGGCAGATCTCTGATATCCTTAATTTACAAACAAGGGACCTTTATTTTACAAACAAGGAGCCTTACTTGAGGCAAAGAGGGATCAAAAATTCACCCAGAGCTACCCAGTTAAATAAGTAGAAGAACCAGATGCAAACCCAGGAATCTGGTCCCAGAAACTTGCTTTTACCCATTGTGCCTCATATGATCTCATTTGTTCTTTTTTTTTGGTACCAGGAATTGAACCCGGGGGTGCTTAACCACTGAGCCACATCCCCAGCCCTTTTTATATGTTATTTTGAGACAGGGTCTTGCTAAATTGCTGAGGCTGTCTTTGATCTTGTTATTCTCCTGCCTCAGTTTCTCGAGTTCTGTCATTACAGGTGTGTGCCACTGCACCCAGCACATGATCTCATTTTTAAAATGAATGAATAAATGTACACACAGTTTGAAAATTCAGAGAGTATATAAAGTAAAAAAGTAATAGTGAGTTTTTTTTTTTAAAAGAGAGAGAGAGGAGAGAGAGTGAGAGAGAGAGAGAATTTTTAATATTTATTTTTTAGTTCTCAGCGGACACAACATCTTTGTTGGTATGTGGTGCTGAGGATCGAACCCGGGCCGCACGCATGCGAGGCGAGCGTGCTATCGCTTGAGCCACATCCCCAGCCCAGTAATAGTGAATTTTGAACCCTGTGCCTATACCACTGTACTTCTGAAAATTGATCACTTTTAGTTGGTAGTACTGTTCTGACCAGAATCTGGATCTGCATAATCTTTGTGCTCCAGGATAGTCCTCTGTCCTTTTCCATGTTTATCCAGGTGTATTTTTATTTTTCTCTTTAGTCCCTTAAGTAGCTGAAGGAACAAACTCTTGATTTCTTCTGGAAAAAAATTGTTTATGTATATACTGGCACCAGTTACCTATATTTAAAATTTATTCAGTGATACTGTGCTATATATGCTGTTCTCTCTTTTTTCCACTTAATATATATTTAGGATCTTTTCTACTCATACATATAGCCCTGCCCATATTTTTAAAATAGTTATATTATTGTATGTGTGCATCACCATTTCTATAGTTAGTCCTTTGTTGTTTATATGTATTTCTTGTTAAATACAGGACAGCAGCAGGGGTGGTAGAATACTTTCCTTGCATGTACAAAGCCCAGGGTTCTATCCCTTAAAACAGACACAAAAGAAGCCAGACCATAGTAAATATCCTGTATATTTGAGCAAATTTTTATGAGTATTAAAATTTACCTCAAAATTTTAAACATAAGCCATAATCTTTCTTTAATTTTCATTTTCTGTCTTTAAACATTTACCTGTGAAGTGACAAATGGCCTACAGCTGTGAGAGCAAACGGACATCTCCTCCTCAATTCTGAGAAGGTAAGGCTTATTGCCTCTTGAAAGTTTAAAATTCCTGGAAGTCTTTTCAGATTTAGAAAGTTGTACTTTTTATAGGAATATGAATCAATCAGAGTTCAGGACTGGCAGCACAAATTAAATACAATAATAATCACAAATTAAATACAGTAATAAATAATCCCTGGTACCAGGGATTGAACCCAGGGTGCTTAACCAGGGAGCCATATCTCCAGCCTATTTTATTTTTTATTTTGAGACAGGGTCTCACTAAGTTGTTTAGGTCCTTGCTAAATTGCTGAGGCTGGTCCCAAATTTGTAATCCTCCTGTTTCAGCCTCTTGAATTGCTAGGATTACAGACTTGCGCCACCATGCCCTGGTAAATAAAAGTGAGCAAATAGATAGTTTCATTGAGGGAAGAAGAGGAATATTTACTTGTTATATTATTTGTATTTAAAGTGGCATAAGGTGACAATTCATGACTGGAAGAGATGGAGATAGGGACAAGAAGCATAAAGATCTTAGCATAGTGACTCCCATGAGAACTCTCTCTCTCTCTTTTTTTTTTTTTTTTTTTGATACTAGGGATTGAACTCAAGGGTGCTCAATCACTGAGCCATATCCCCATTTCTTTGTATTTTATTCTGAGACAAGGTCTTGGTAAGTTGCTGAGGCTGACTTTGAATTTGTGATCCTCCTCCCTCAGGCTCCCAAGTCACTGGGATTACAGGTGTGTGTCACCACACCTGGCAAGATCTTTCTCAATAACTTGAGAAAGGGATTTAGTGCTTTTTGTTTTTACTCTGACCACTAAATTAGAAAACAAGATTTTGAAGTTTATGTGATTTCTAGGTGTCACTTAATGCTTTTTCCTAGATAATCTATTATCATTCTCTATGCCGAAAATTGAAAAAAAAAAAAAAAACTATCACCCCCATTATTGTCACTATTAATTTGTGTGACCCTTTTATAGGTTACATAGCACTATAATTTTTTTAGGACTATAATTAATTAGCATTCTTGAGAGGAGGTTATGCA
This sequence comes from Spermophilus citellus, assembly GCF_964194105.1. Taxonomy (NCBI): domain Eukaryota; kingdom Metazoa; phylum Chordata; class Mammalia; order Rodentia; family Sciuridae; genus Spermophilus; species Spermophilus citellus. The sequence goes on from NC_138182.1 coordinate 185,015,713, forward strand.
AACTTCTTGACAGTACCCTCATTTTCCCCTCTAATGCCTTTGTGCAGAGAGAAAGGCATCTCCAATTAAAAAAAAAAAAGTATTATTTATGATTCAAGAGTTTGTTTTTTTTTTGGGGGGGGGGCGGTGTACCAGGGATTGAATTCAGGGGCTCTCGGTCACTGAGCCACATCCACAGCCCTATTTTGTATTTTATTTAACGACAGGATCTGACTGAGTTGCTTAGTGCTTCGCTGTTGCCAAGACTGACTTTGAACTTGTGACGCTCTTGTCTTAGCCTCCCGAGCTGCTGGGATTACAGGTGGGCACTACTGTGCCTGGCCCAAAGTTTTGTGTTACTGAGGATTAAACCCAGGGCCTTAACCTTGCAAGCATTCTGCTGCAGAACTATATACTCCCAGCCTAGTATTATTTATTTATTATTAGTAAATATTGTATGTGTTACAACCAATGAATTTTATTATGACCAGTGAAAGGTAGTGGCAAAAGAGTATTAGTATCTATGTCTTAAAAGAAATAGTTATAGATTTGAACAAACAGCATATAATATGAACTTTAGTATAAAATGTCAGATTTAGCCATTGCTGTAACACGTAATTAAAATGTTTATTAGCTTGGTGTGTTGACAAGCACCTGTAAGCCTAGTGCCTTGGGAGGCTGAGGCAGGAGGATCATAAATTCAAAGCCAGCTTCAACAACTTAGTGAGGCCCTTGGCAACTTAGTGAGACCCTGTCAAAAAGGTCTGGGATGTGATTCAGTGGTTGAGCACCCCTGGGCTCAATCCTTGGTACCCTCCCTTACCAAAGATAGTCTGTACATTAGACTTAAAAAAAAAAAAAAAAAAAAAGGCTGTTTAGCAACATGAGTTGTATTATAGATTTTGTTAGATTAACTTGATTATTGAATTCCTCTTTTCTTCATAAGTCAAAGTGGATCCATATATTTTGTAATTGTATTAGGATGTAACCTTTTCTTTGGCTTATCTGAACATTGTTGTATACTGACTTTATTAGAATGATGCTTTATTGTCATGTAGTGGAAAATTGATGTAATATCTGTTCTTCGGCATTAGCAAAGTTTCAATAACAACATAAAACATTTAAAATATTAAAGATTGTCATTCTGTGAATGGTACCCTCCTAGATAAACTGCCTTAGGGCAGAGCACAACTTGAACAACCAGTTATTGTGACCATAATGACAGGAACCTTCCTAAAATCCTAATTCTTAACCTCTTGAGCTAGTCTATTCTATTCTGAAGGACTCTTGAGTGCTGTACAGCTCTTGCTTATGTACCTAGCTTAAGCGTTCTGGTTATAGTGGAATCATTCCACATGTCTAACCAGTTACCTGGGGTGATAAGGATAATGGAAATCAGAGTAGAATGAATGTTGGACTTGAGATCCACTCCTAGCTTTGTCACTAATGAGCTGAATAACTCAAGACAAGTAACTTAATTGGTTCAACTTAAGATTTTTTTTGTCTAAAATTCATGTAAAGGGATGGGGTTGTGGCTCAGTGGTATAGCACCTGCCTAGCACACGTGAGCCACTGGGTTCAATCTTCAGTACCACATAAAAGAATAAATAAAGTTAAAAAAAAAATAAAATTTATGTATTTTTCCTTTTCTGTGTTTTGAATTCCTTTTTATTTTGTCATGTCCAACTTAGTTAAATTTGATTTGGCTGATTATATTTATGTATATTGTCATTAATGCCTAATTATTGACTTTCTATTTCAGATGTCAAAATCCACAGGCAACTTCCTAACTTTGACCCAAGCTGTTGACAAATTTTCAGCTGATGGTGAGTTATGCATTTTTGTTTTTACTGTTGCACAGAGTCTGATTTTCCTTAGATTCCAAAAGACAAGTTAAAATAGGTGTTTTAATTTTTTATCTTTTGCTTTGAACAAAATTTTAAAATATTCGTAATTTATTTATGGATAAACAACATAAATTATAAGAATTACTGATATAATCCATCCAGGAGCAAACTTCATCTAAAGTTAGTTTTCTTTTAAATGAAAGTCACTAACTATAATTGCTGAGATTCAAAACTGGTTTTGTAGAGAACTTGGGCCTATAGGAAGCTTAGATATTTACTCTGTATTTGGTTTTTCAATGGAAGATTTGAATGTGAGAACATTTACTTTTCAGAAATTTTTTTTCCCCTGACCTTAGAATTTTTACATTTTATTAGTATTTTGGGAAGAAACAAAATTAGTATTATCTTTAAGGAACCATTCATTTCTATTTAACTAGTCCTTGGTCATCGTGATATTTTTTTTTGTTGATCATGGCTAGCCCAGTTTGAGTTCTTGATTTCTCTATTGGAACTGAATTATTTCTGTTTCTTAGAATACATTATTTAAAATTGTATTTGCGTTTGGATAAGTAATACATTCATATGGTTCAAAATATAGAAGATCTGAAAAGCATATGCATTAAAAATATACCCTCTTTTATCCCTTAGCTATCCAGTCTTTCTCAGTTGATAAAATCATCAATTTCTTCACATACTCTCTTATACATTGCTAGTGGGAATGCAATTTGTACAGCTCTCTTGGAGGCAATTTTGGCAATTCCTAACAAAGCTTATCTTACCTTTTTTTGCCTTACAGTCCCACTTATATGGATTTGCCCTGGAGCACCTCCTCCAACAATACCAAAAATGTGTACATTATTGACTGTAGCAGTGTTTGAACTTGTAAAATATTGGAAGCAACCTAAATGCTTTTGTGTAGTAGAGTGAATGAATAAACTGTGCTACCACCACATAACGGAATACTGTATAATTATAAAAAGCAAGGATAAGAAAGATCTCTATCAATTAATTTCCAAAATTTGTGGAAAAAACAAACAAACCAAGAAACCCACAAAACAATAACATTAGCTATGCAAAAGAACCATTTAATTAAACAAAACAAAACAAAAAACTACTATATGCATCCCTCATGTAGAAACGTAGGAGATAAATAATATGTGTCTACTGATTTTAAAACAGTTGTAGAATAGGCCAGGTGTGGTGGTACACATTGTAATCCCAGCAGCTCAGGAGGCCTTGAGGAGGATTGCAAGGTAAAAGCCAGCCTCAGCAATTTAGCAGGGTCCTAAGCAACTTAGCAAGACCTTGTCTCAAAATGAAAATTTTAAAAAGGGCTGGGGATGTGGCTTAGTGATTAAGTGCCCCTGGGTCCAGTCCTTGGAGAATGATAAACTAGACACTAGAGAGATTAGTGACCTATGACTATGAGGTAGGTGGGAAACACTGGGAAGAATGGGAATTTGCTAGTAAAGATGAAGAAGGAGCTGTACTTCTCTGAGTGTACCTTTTTGTATAACTTTGACTCTTAGAGCCACAATAATGTTTCTTTCTTCTTTTTTAAAAAAATACATTTATTTGTAGATGGACACAATACATTTGTACTTTTATTTTATTTATTTGTTTTTTATGTGGTGCTGAGGATTGAATCCAGTGTCTCACACATACTAGGCAAGCGCTCTCCCACTGAGCTACAATCCCAGCCCCCATAATAATGTTTCTTGTACCAAAATATCAAGCACATAATTAAAATCAAAGGATGTGGTGGCAGGGGACTCCAAATGGTGATAAATGTACAAAGCTATATTGCAAATGGAAGCATGATTATAATGAAGGGGATAGGGAAGAACAACTTAACTTTGAAAACAGTATTTTGGTTAAATGCAAACACTAAAGAAAGAACTCTACACAAATACCGTAGTTAGTAAGTCTGCTTCTTACTAGAAATAAAAGCACTTATGAAAATGTGTTTACCAAGGTTGAATAAAAAAATAAATATATTGTGGATGAGAACCTCTTTCTCAGAGAGCTTACTTTCAGAAGAAGTTATAAAAAGTAAAAGAGAAAGGCTGGAATAAACCATGTAATGTTGAATTGAAATTGGCAATATGAGTTTATGATTTTTATTTTATTTTTAGATATATAGATACAGAAATAAACATTGATGCTTATGTGCATGTGGGTTAGTATACATACATATATCTTCCTAGTTCTGTCTGCTTGAGTGAGCCTCGGAGTAGTGACACCCAGTAGCAATGAAATGTGTTCAGATCTTGGTTCTAAACACCATTCTCTTACAAAAGGAACGAGAGCTCCTAGGAAAAGTGATTGATTTGGTAGGAAAAGTACAAGATGAGTGTGGACCAGCTGCCAAAATAAGGAAGTACTTGCCAGGTGCAGTGGCACACACCTGTAATCCCAGTGGTTTGGGATGCTCAGGCAAGAGGGTCACAAGTTTAAAGCCAGCTTCAGCAACTTAATTAAGGTCCCAAGCAACTTAGTGAGAATCTGTCTCTAAATAAAATATAAAAAAGGGCTGGGGATGTGGCTGTGATTAAGTGCCCCTGGGTTCCATCCTGGTTTTAAAAAAAAGAAAGTAAGGAAGACTTATGAAAGCAGGAAACGTGGGGCTGGGGATGTGGCTCAAGCCGTAGCGCGCTGGCCTGGCATGTGTGCAGCCCGGGTTTGATCTTCACCACATACAAACAAAAATGTTGTGTGCGCCGCCGAAAACTAAAAAATAAATAAATATTAAAAAAAAAAAAAAAGAAAGCAGGAAACGTTTTGTTTGTTTTCTTCGGTGCTGGGGATTTAATCCTAGGGCCTCATACTTGCTAGGCAAGTATTCTACCACTAGACTATCCTCTGCCCTGAGTGGGGATATGTTGAAAGGACACCAGAGTCAATTTGAAGGAGCTTCCTTTAGTACATGCTGGAACAATTTAGGCATCAATAAATAATAATAGTATTGGATTATAACCTAATGGATAAAATAAATATCTCTGGGTCCATACTGATATCTACTAATTATTGAATAAATAAATCAGTGGGGAAGTAAGGAAATCTTTTCCTTTGAAATCACTTAATGTAGAAATACTGAGTGAACTATAAAAGCACCAGTAGTCAAACACCATGATAATAATTGTTATAGGGAAGATCCACCAATGGTTGCTAAAATGGGTTAAAGTTTCAGAAAAATAGGATATTTGCATATTTTCAGTGTTTCTCATCTCAAGATATTTATTAATCATAAAGGAAAAAATAGTAATTTTATAGTAGAAATGCTTGGTGCATAGCCAAGTGATCAAGGTTAGCAGTAACAGTACTTAAGTCATATCAATATCATGTACCTTCCTGATAGGATACTCAGAGAGGGTACAACAATTTTTTGTGGTGTTCTTACCAGAGGTTCATAACCTCAGGCTACTCATGAGGAAACATCACACAAAACTAAAATTGAGAGCAGTTTTATTAAATAACTGACATCAAAGCTGTTAATGCCATAAAGGACAAGGGAAGACTAAAAAACTGTCATAGATTTGAAAAGAACAAGGGGAGACACAGCCATGAAATGCAGTGTGAGTTTCTGAATTGGATCTTTTTTTTTTTTAATATTTATTTTTTTAGGTGTAGATAGACACAACACAATGCCTTTATTTTTATGTGGTGCTGAGGATTGAACCCGGGTCCCGCCCGTGCTAGGCGAGCGCTCTACTGCTGAGCCACAATCCCAGCCCCTTGAAGTAGAAAAAAAGATCTTAGGGGAAATGGTGGAAAATTTACATAAGTTCTATAATTTGGTTAATAATATTGTACTAATGTTAACTTCCTGGTTTTGATACTAGAGTTATGTAAATTGTTGACATTTAGAAAGCTGGGTAAATGATACATATTTATTCTCCACTGATTTTTGTAAATTTTTTAGTTGAGTGTAAAGTTGTTTCAAAGTAAAAAGCTAAAATGTTTTCACCTTGTGTGTGCTAAGAAGTATTTAATGCATGAAACTTAAGTTTCATGTTCTCGTCTTCCTCCTTTAGGATATAGAAAGTAGCTTTACTGCTCTGTATTTTTCCTTTTTTCACTTAGCAATTCTTATATTGGACTATAGTGAGTTACTTTTTTTTGTAGCAATATAGCATTTCATTGTAGATATATGTCTTATAATTTTTAAAAAATTAGGCTTATTGATGGATATTTAATTTTTTTAAAGGTTTTCTTTCGTATTATTTGCATTTTATTCATATTTCAGAAAAATAACCTTGAAATTCCAAGTAACAAATATGGAGAGGATAATATCTTTGATGCATTCTAGTTGATCAACTTTGTATATGTTTACTTGTTTCTGGGTACATTTTAAATATACTAGACAGAAATCTGGACTTCCAAATTATTAAAACTATTTTAATGATACTTTTCCATTTTAATATCTGAAAATGTTTTAAAAATGTTATGTTTCATAATCAGTAATAGTAACACAACTTATTTTTTTACTGCAGAAATCTCTTCTGAACCCTAAAATCTTTATTTTCTTTACTGGTTTTGCTTGGATATTTCACAGGAATCTCACAAAACATGCAAATCACAAAAAAATAAAAAAAGTGTTCTCTCAGTTTCTCAAGTACAAAGCACCTTAACCAACAAATCCTGTTGTTTCTAATGCCTAAACATTTCTCTAAGCCATTCATTTCTCTCCATGTTTACTGGCAAACTCTTAGCCAAACTAAGCTGTTTGGATATTTAATTTTGTTCTTGTATTTTCAAATGAAAGATTTTGCTAATACTAAGACACGAGAATTGAAAAAATAAAGTTTTATTAGTTGAAAACTGAAACAAAGTAATTTTAGTACTGAGAAATTGAATAAGCATTTGTATACATAGAGCAACAGTGTGTGTTCTCATGCATTAAAAATACCATAATATTTTTCTACTTTTAAATGAGACTGAGATATTGATGGGGAAACCACGAAGAAATGTCTATCCCTAATTCATCATTTTCTTCCTTTGCCTTATTAAAGATCACATTATCTCATTAGCTCAATATGCCTGAGAAGAAGCACATATTAATGCTAAATGTATGTAAATTAATATAGATTGTTCAAATATTTGAACAGCATTAGAGTTCTTACTTTTGGTGATTTTTATTTTTGCTGTTGGTCCAGTACAGTACTTTAAAACAATTGTGATTTCCTTCCTTCCTCCCTCCCTCCCTCCCTCCCACATGGGAAGCAAGTGCTCTGCCACTGAGCTACTGCCCCAGCCTCAATTGTTGTTTCTTAATGTGTATGTGGACTTTGTCCTGTGTTATGTGTTGTGTACCTAACTAGAGACATAGTTGATACTCAGTAACCATATTATCAATTCATTTACTTGATTTCCCCTCACCCTTCTTTCAGGAATGCGCTTGGCTCTGGCTGATGCTGGTGACACTGTTGAAGATGCCAACTTTGTGGAAGCCATGGCAGATGCAGGTATTCTCCGTCTATATACCTGGGTGGAATGGGTAAAAGAAATGGTTGCCAACTGGGACAGCCTAAGAAGTGGTCCTGCCAGTACTTTCAATGATAAAGTTTTTGCAAGGTAATGTATGGGTCCCAAACACTTTTTTTTTTTTTTTAACTTAGTGGTGGTGCATTTTTAAGTTTTCTTTTTTTCCCTAAAATAAGTTACATGATAATAGTAGCTTCTATTTATTGAAGGCTTGTTTGTGCTAGGTGCTATGTTAATTACTTTGCATCTTTAGCTTTAGCCTCAAAGCAACTTTATATGGAAAAGATATTATCAACTCTATTTAAGAAACTGAGGCTTAGAAAAATAAACTGTTGCATTAAATACCTTGAAGCTAGTAATTGAAAACTTAGTATATGAACTTGTTTTTCTGTCCTCAAAGCCTGTTCTTATATAACCATTTTCCTATACTGTTTCTGCATGTTAAAAAAATGAGTAAAATGATTCTTTGTTGTCTAGTAGGACAAACAACCAATTTTAAATGCAATAATAGGGATAAAGAGAATTCATGGGAGATGTGTGAATTCTGGGTGTTTTTGAAAAATAAATAGGAGATATACAGGGAGAGGAGAAATCATGTCAAACCATGGAAAGGGTATAATAGTTATTTGACTTACAGTATGTGGAGTGCAAAGGTAGGCAATGAAAAAGATTGGTGTCACTTTAGGCTAAATAAAGAAGGGCCTGGGCTGAGATTGTAGCTCAGTGGTAGAGCGCTTGCCTAGCATGTGTGAGGTACTGGGTTCGATCCTCAGTACCACAAATAAACAAAGGTTTATTTAAAAAAAAAAAAAAAAGGGCCTGAGGTGGTAAGAAAAAAATTTTCTTCCTAATATTCAGTATCAGTTACTTGAAATGCAGCAGTTAAGGCCTGGCTATGACTTTAATTAAGCTATTTTCATGGGCTTCAAAACAGAGTTTCCATTAAGGAATTTTAAACAAACATTGTTAACTGTGCTATCATAAGCAGGAACCTTAAACGTAAAAGAGGGCAATACTTAATGGTGAATAAACAATAAAGAGACTATAATAATTAGTTTTAAGGAGAACAAAGATGGTTTTGTGTTGAGCAGTTTTAAATGTTTTAGATAGTGTTCTCATTTTATTGCTTATAAGTGTATGCAGCAGCATAATTATACATAAACATATATACTGTGTATATATAAATATATATTTGTATGTAAATATATGTATTTGTGTATAATTGTCTTTAAATGCAGTAACTTTTTTTTTCTAATCAATAGTGAAATGAATGCAGGAATTATAAAAACAGATCAAAACTATGAAAAGATGATGTTTAAAGAAGCTTTGAAAACAGGATTTTTTGAGTTTCAGGTATGCTATTCTTTTGGTATAAAACATGTCATTGTGAATATAGTATGTTTTTCCCTTGCTATAACCTAATTGCATGTTTAAAGTACAGGCTGAAAATCTGGTTAGGAAATTTTTAAATTCACTTGTGATTTTTTAAGTGTTTCTTTGATATTTTTTCCTCTTGTATTCATTTAATATAAAGAATTCTGCTCTTATTTGATCCATGAATATTAATAATATTAAATGTAAAAATCAGCTTATACTTTGTAGGAAAAGATTTAAAAGCTGATAATAATGAAGGAAAATTTGTAATTAATTGTTATTTTGAAAGCCAGTATCTTCTGAGGTTTTCCACAAGGTGTCAGTATTTCTTAAAGATTGTCATTTCAAGTGTTTAAGGTAAAAAAGAAAACTTTTAATATTCTTTAGGCAAAGACTGATATAGATTTACTTGCAAATTTTAAAAGATTAAATGAAATCTTTATAATTATTAATTATGGAATTTTTAAAGAACAAAAGCTTTTAAAAAATTACATTAAATATAAGATACTGAAAAATTTTTGTTTTAAAGAAGTGAGGGAAATGGTAAATAATTTTGAATTTTATAGGCTGCGAAAGATAAATACCGTGAATTGGCCATAGAAGGCATGCACAGAGATCTCGTGTTCCGCTTTATTGAAGTTCAGACACTTCTTTTGGCTCCATTCTGTCCGCATTTGTGTGAGCACATCTGGATACTTCTGGGAAAGGTACCTTACAGGTTTAAAATGTCATGAGTGGTTTTGATTTTTGGCCTTATCAATTGTTGTGATTATAATATTACTTAAGAGAAAAAGCTGAAGAGCTGGCATAGAAGTGGTAGATCAGTGTTAAAATGCTTGCACAAGGCTTGACATGTGCAAGGCCCTGGATTTGATCCCCATTACCACCCCCTAAAAAAAGAGAAAAAAGCTGAAAATGAGTATTTTAAGAATAATACTGGATTCATCATCGTAATTATTACAACATGTTAAAAAATGACTAAACAAAACAATTAAATTGTATATGTGCCTTTATTTGTATATAAATGATACATATATTTTAAAATTGTGATAGTATGTGTTTCACCTAATTCCCATCTGTTAAGAAAAGTTGTAATACATTTGAATGTATTCAGCTATGCATTGTATTATGTGTATTTCAACTGTTGAAAAAGGTGAAAACATTGAGAAAGATATAAAACAATGGTTTTGAGGTGCTTATAAATCAAAATAGAAGCATATGTTAGCATAAGTTTCTTATTATCAAATTCTAGGCATATATATATATATATAGGACTGTATATTCAGGATACTATATTAGCATTCTTACTGTGAAGATAAATTTAATTATTTTTCCCAGACTTGCAAATAGATTGCTGTTTTGATGACTTTTTTCCAGTCTTAATAACTGGGCTCTTTTTTTTTTTTCCAGTGCATGAACCATGCAAAAATGTGCTTATGATCTATATACTGAGTAGCCATAGTTTCAATACTGGATGTATTAATAGAATAAAAACTGGGAGTGTGCATAATTTATATAATAATGGTTAAATTTAAGCAAATTAGCATTGCATAATTTTCTTTGAAAGTGAGCATATGTGTGCGGGTATTAATATGCTTGTACAAATGGATGCTAATTAAGAATGTAGAATCAGACTTCACAGCTTGAATTCTAGGGAACATTAGATCAGGGTCTGTAAAAGCGTGTTATGTGTAGTCAGGTTTGAACTCTGTGCACAGAATTACAGATGGTACCCTTGATATGAAACTGTAAGCAAGAACTGTAAAATAGTTGTGTTGTCAGATCTCACTGAACCTTTCTTTGTTTCTGTTTTTAAAAGCCTGACTCAATTATGAATGCTTCATGGCCGGTGGCAGGTCCTGTGGATGAAGCCTTGATACGTTCCTCACAGTATCTCATGGAAGTAGCACATGACCTTAGACTGCGACTTAAGAACTATATGATGCCAGCTAAAGGAAAGGTGAAGTTTGTTCCTTAAAAGTTATTGATCTGATTTCTTGAGCTGTAGGGGTCTAATTCTGGAAATCTTTGCCTGTACCCATATGTTGAAGTGTTTCCCAGTTTTTTCTTCTGACAGTTGTAAAGTTTCTGGTCTTATGTGTAGGTCTTTGATCCACTTTTTTTTTTAAATGTTTAATTTTTTTTAATAGTTGTAGATGGACAACATGCCTTTTTTTGTTGAGTTTTTTATGCAGTGCTAAGGATTGAACCCATGCTAGGCAAGCACTTCTGCCACTGAGCTACAGCCCCAGCCCACTTTGGTCCATTTTCAGTTGACTTTTATACAGAGTGTGAGATAAGGATCTAGTTTCTTTTTCTATATATATATATATATTTTCTATATATATTTACTTATTTTTTAGTTGTAGTTGAACACAATACCTTTATTTTATTTATTTATTTTTATGTGGTGCTGAGGATCGAACCCAGGGTCTCGTATGTGTGAGGCGAGCGCTCTACTGCTGAGCCACAACCTCAGCCCAGATCTAGTTTCATTCTTCTTTTTTAAAATTTTTATTTGTCTTAATTAGTTAGACATGAGAGTAGAATGCATTTTGACACATTATACATAAATGGAGTATAACTTCTCATTCATCTGGTTGTACGTGATATAGGGTTACATAGGTCATGTAATCATATATGCACATAGGCTTATAATGTCCAATTCATTCTACTATCATTTCTACCTTCATGACCCCCCCTTCACTTCCCTCTGTCTAGTCCAAAATACCTCTATTTTTCTCTGCCCCTTTATTGTGAATTAGCATCCACATATCAGAGAAAACATTCAGCCTTTACTTCTTTGGGATTGGCTTATTTTGCTCTGTGTAATATTCTCCAGTTCCATCCATTTACTGGCAAATGCCATAATTCCATTCTTCTTTAAGGCTGAGTAGTATTCCGTGTGTGTGTGTGTGTGTGTGTGTGTGTGTGTGTGTTTGTGTGTGTGTGTGTGTGTACACACCATATTTATCCATTCACCTGTTGAAGGGCACCTAAGTTGTTTCTATAGTTTAGCTACTGTGAATTGAACTGCTATAAATTGATGTGACTGTGTCACTATAGTATGGCTGATTTTAAGTCCTTAGGGTATAAACTGAGGAGTGGGTGACTGATTCAAATGGTGGTTACATTGCAAGTTTTCTTGGGAATCTCCATACTGCTTTCCATAGTGGTTGTGCCAATTTGCAGTCCCACCAGAAATATATGAGTGTACCTTTTCCCCCACATCCTAGTTAGCATTTATTGTTGCTTATATTCTTGATGATTGTTGTTCTGACTAGAGTGAGATGGAATCTCAGTGTAGTTTTTATTTGCATTTCTCTAGTTGCTAGAGATGTTGAATATTATTTCATATATTTGTTGATCAATTGTATTTCTTCTGAGAAGTGCCTTTCAGTTCCTTTGCCCATTTATTGATTGAGTTTTTAAAAATTTTTTTAATTCTTTTTAATTATACATGGCGTAGAGTATATTTTGACATATTATGCATATGTGGAACATAACATCCCATCTTTTTTTCTTTATTTTTAAAATTTAGAGACAGGGTCTCGCTGAGTTGCTTAGGGCTTTGCTAAATTGCTGAGATTGGCTTTGAACTTTAAATCCTCCTGCCTCAGCCTCCTTAATTGCTGGGATTACAGGCATGCACCACCATACCCAGCCTAACTTCCCATTTTTGTGGTTGTATATGATGTGGAGTTTTACTGGTTATGTATTCATATATGAACATAGGAAATCATTCTCTTTCATGTGGATATATAATTTCCCCATGCCCATTTGCTAAAGAGGCTGTCTTTTCCCAAATGTACATTTTTGACAACTTTATCAAGAATTACATGATTGGAGCTGTGTAGGTTTGAGTTTGTGTTCTTTCTGTTCCATTGCAAGAATCAATAAATGGGATGGCATCAAATTAAAAAGCATCTGCACAGCAAGAGAAACAGAGTGAAGAGATAGCCTACAAAATGGGAGAAAATCTTTTCCAGCTACTTGTCTGACAGGTTTAATATCCAGTATATGTGAAGAACGTCAGAGCTTAACTCTAACAAAAACAACCCAAATCAAAACTGAGCAAATGAGCCAAGTGCTGTGGTACATGCCTATAATCCCAGTAGATTGGGAGGCTGAGGCAGGAATATCACAAATTTGAGGCCAGTCTTAGCAATCTTTCTCAAAAAATAAAAAAAGAATTCTGGAGGAAGCACAGTGGTAAAATGCCTCTAGGTTCAACCTTAGTACTCCCTCCGCCCACAAAAGACTAAAACTTGTATTGCTATATTCACTGCTAATACAGTTCTGTAGTGTGTATATTCATACATGGTAAAGGCAGTGGTAGAGTGCATCTGGGGAGTGGGTGTTCTCAGTTTTGATTTATATACAAGCCAATGAAAGCTTTTTCCTTTGCTTCTACTATGTAGAAGACTGACAAGCAACCACCTCAGAGGCCCTCACATTGCACCATCTATGTGGCGAAGAACTATCCACCTTGGCAGCATACAACTCTGTTGGTTTTGCGTAACCACTTTGAGGTGAGGCTCTTAGTAGACTCCCCCCCCCCCCCCCCCAGTGGTGTGTTCTGCTTATGTTGTTTTTGTTTTTAGGATGTTAGCAGTGTCTGGGAGAAAGATGACAGGTAGCTTTGTTCGAGTCCATCCAGGTTGGGATCGTTTGTTATCCTTGGTAGTTCATAAATGAATTCTGAGGGAAAGCTGCTATTATTTTCATCATTTCTAAAAGTTGGATAAAAATAGATCTAGTTGAATGTAATCAAAAGGTGGGGGTTTTTCATATATGTGGTTAAAATTATGGAGCAAAAGGACAGAGTTTGTCTTTTGACTTTGTTGTGACTTAAAAGGTTGGATTCAAGCCTTAACCTTGTTATATTTGAAGTAAATTGAAGCTTCATTCTTCCAAACTTGAAAAGAAAATGTTTTAATTTGATAATAGAAAGGTAAGGTTCAAAGATGTTTTTGGGAAGTATCTTTGCAATACGATGGTTTTATATAAAGTAAATTCAAAATTTATACTTAGTTCTAAATTTTCTAAAGGAAAAAAAAATTCCTTTTTCTTTTACATTCAAAGAATAAGGAACATAGTGTATCTTGTATAATTTGTACTTTTTTACTCAGGTAACCAATACAGTTTTTAGTAGACACAAACCATTAAGGTGCCCTTAAGAAAGAGCCTGAACAAAATAGGGATTATGGTGAAAATGAAGTGATGACAAAAAAGAAATCCATAGCTCTGATTTCCAGATCTTTTTTTCTTTTTTAATATTTTTTTTTAGTTGTAAATGGACCTTTATTTTATGTATTTATATGCAGTGCTGAGGATCGAATTCAGGGCCTCATACATGCAAAATATATATATAATATATAAATTTTTAGTTGTAATTGGACACGATACCTTTATTTCACTTATTTATTATGTGGTGCTGAGGATCGAGCCTGGGGTCCTGCATGTGCGAGGCAAGCGCTTTACTGCTAAGCCATAATCCCAGCCCTTGAGTTCTGTTTTTTAAATGACCAATTTTGTTTGTATGTATGTATGTACGTACGTACGTATGTATATATCCGGGATTGAACTCAGGGCACTCAGCCACTGAGCCACATTCCCAGCTCTATTTTTGTATTTTATTTAGAGACACTGTCTCACTGAGTTGCTAAGCAACTGGCTTTTGCTGAGGCTGGCTTTGAACTTGCGATCCTCCTGTCTCAGCCTCCCGAGCCACTGGGATTACTGGCATGTGCCATTGCTTCTGGCCCTGATTTCTAGATCTTTACTGGAATTTTGCCAAACTACTTAGTTAATTAAGAAATACTCAGAAAAGCTGCTTTGGCATTTGTAAAATTTGATGGAAAGTGAAAAGCCTTTTTTTATACCTTGTGAATCTATTTTTATGGATATTTGTATCTTTGGTTGTGGGTAATAGAAATGGAAGATAGACTTGCAGATTTTGAATTATGGCAAGTAAAAAATAAACACTACTTTGAAAATGAAATTGTAACACAGTGGATTGATATATTCAAACCAGCAAATCAGAGGACTAGTGGAAGAATCAAATATAGTAGTATATGATATCTCGGGTATTTAAAAAAGGCATCGCCTCAGTTCTTTCAGAAATTAAATATTTATTTTGTATTCTTTGACTAGATATTGTTTTGAAACAACATCATTTTTTGGCATTATCAGCTTCTTTTTAAAGTTTCGTTTTCATCCAAAAGAACTAAAAAAATCTTAATTTGTAATCAAGAATGTTGTTATGTTAAATATGGCACCTTTTTGGTGATGTAAGGAAGAGGAGTGTTTCCCATCCTCTTTTTTTCTTTCATATTTTCAGAGAAATACATTGACAAGTGGAGAAAACATTTTTTCCCCATGAATTTTAGTAAAGGTTAGAATTAAATGGAAATAAGTTCCTCGAAATCTTTGTATACGTTTCTTTTCATTTAGATTCATTCCCAGCCCTTGACTTTTACAACTAGTAAAAAAATAAGTTGCCCAAAACTCTGTAAAGGCCACCTGCTTTGTTTCTCACCAAATTGAAGGAGCCATTGATGTTTATGGAAGTGATTTAGATTTAGTCAGCACATTGCGGACTGGTGCATATTAGTAATGTATGATAATATGTGTTAATTTTTAATAAATAGAACTGACAAGATATTTAAATTTTTTTTGTAGTTGTAGATGGATAGCATGCCTTTATTTTATTTATTTCATTTTTTATTTTTTTTAATGTGGTGCTAAGGATTGAGCCCAGTGCCTCACACATGCAAGTGCTCTGCCACTGAGCTAGAGCCCCAGCCCCAAAATGACAATATTTTTAACATGTTGGTAACTAGGAATTCTTTCTTTTCACATTGGTAATAACAATTTAAAAACACTCAAAAGCAGACATTATATAAATCTTTATGTTGTTTAGTTTTCCATTTTAATATGACTAGTGAAATGAAGATAAAGAACTTTATAAGACTATATTCTGTTCTTACTAGATAGGAACTAATGTTACAATCCTGGAGTTGCTGTTATTGTAAGAAAGACTAAATATTCAGTGCCGTACACTTGGTTTTCTCCTTTAAACTAAGAAAATGTATCTTCTAAATTTAGAGTTGAAAACTCCTGTCTGCATTGTTCATTCAGCCTTCACTTTGCCATGATGTTGAGGGCTGCAGATATGCTCTGCTCTAATAGACTGGTAGAGCCACCATTTTGTGTCTGGCTTACTTCTTCATATTCCTCTCTCCCCTTTCCAATTTTAGACCAATGGTGGAAAATTGCCTGATAACAAAGTCATTGCTAATGAACTAGGTAATTTGCCAGAATTGAAGAAATACATGAAGAAAGTGATGCCGTTTGTTGCCATGATTAAGGTAAGCTGTGGACCTTTCGCAACTGGGACACTGGAGTAATGCTTAGGCAGGATAGCAGAGGGACAGAGAAAAGCTTTGGGCAAAGTTTCTCTCCCGTGCTCCCCTTTCCTACCTCCCCGAAATCTGCTAAAATAGCACTTTTCAATCAATGGTAGTAAGAAATGAGCTATCAGATTTTGGGTTTACCTGAGGGATTGCTGAATATGTGAAAATATGTATTATGGAAGAAAAATTGGTTTAGAATTGCTGTACTAAATTATTCCCTTCTTATGCTTCCTTCTCTTGTTTTCAGTTTGAGGGGGAAACGTTCTGTTTTTACTAGATCCTATTACTGGGACCAAGATTTTACATTTGTGTAGTTGTAGGTTAGAGTAAACTTTGGTTATAGTAATTGGACCAAGGATTCTCAACAATGACTCTAGATAATTTGGGCCAGATAGTTTTTTGTTGTGAAGAGTTGGCTTCTTTAGGATTTCATTTAGCTTTAAAGAAGCACTGTCAGACTGTTTGCATGGTGTATATATTTTAAATAATATTGGTGATTTGCCCTACAAATTATCCCATCCCCCACCCCCTCTGCCCCCCATACTGGGGATTGAACATATGTTCCCAACCCTTATTATTTTTATCTTGAGATAGGTCTCACTGAGTTGCCAAGTCTGTCCTCAAACTTGGCATCCTCTTCCCTCAATCTCATTTGTAGGTGGGATTACAGATGAACAAACTCAAATTCATCTTTTTTTCAGGGACCCACTTCTGCATAACTAACACATTCCTGACTATAGGGGTATTAATTTATAGCAAATGGTAAACTAAAGTATTGGATAGTAGGAATAATGTCAGGTCACTATCATGTAAGTGCAATGTGTTCTAGACATTTATATCTGTGCTTGTGAATTTGGATCATGAAGGTTACACTTTGTACAACAAATATTTAATTTAGAGTTAAGAATTTTGGGGGGTGCTGGGGTTGTGGCCCAGTGGTAGAACACTTGCCTGGCATGTGTGAGGCACTTGGGTTCTATTCTCAGCACCACATCTAAATAAATAAATAAAATAAAGGTCCATCAATGACTAAAAAAAGTTACAAAAAAAAAAAAAAGAATTTTTTTTTTGTATAAGATTGTTTATTATATAGTATGAATTTTTTTTCTTTAAAGTTTATGGGAATATTTTCAAGATTTTTTTGTTTGGTATCTTGGAAGATTAAAAAAAAAATTTTTTTTTGATTACCTGTAGGGATATTTTTCATATATTTGTGTGATTCCAAGAGCCCAAGGCCTTTTGTTTAATTGTTGAAATGTAAAGATTTTTTTTTTTTAAACAGGCATGTGCTACGCTGTGCCTGGCGGGGTGGGGGGGGGGATTTATATAATTTTATTTTTAGTACTAATGGACACAATGCCTTTCTTTCTTTATTTTTTATGTGGTTCTGAGGATCAAATCCAGTGCCTCACACATGGTAGACAAGTGTTCTACCACTGAGTCCCAGCCCCAGCCCCTCGAAATGTAAAAATTTTATCAATTGAGAGAAAAATGATTGCTTTGAAGGATGTAAATCAGTGTCTTTCTAATGCAATTTTATTTTTCAAAAACATTTTGACTATTAGGAAAATGTGGAGAAGATGGGGCCTCGTGTTCTAGATTTGCAATTGGAATTTGATGAACAGACGGTGCTTATGGAGAATATAGTATATCTGACTAATTCCCTTGAGGTAAGAGGGCTAGGGATTGTAGTTACTAATAAACTATAGTAGCCATGACCCAGTTTTTGAATTTTATAATAAGCCTTTTTATAAACTTCACCTTCTATGTTTAGTATTTTTGCCAATTATATTCAGTCAAATATTTGGAGGGTAAGAGAATGAGAAGGCTATAAAATTTTCGGAAAGAATAATAATGAGCTATCATCATGTTTCATTTATCAGTTATCCTACGTGTAAAAACTATGTCTAGATTTTCTCCTTAGTTTTTTTTTGATACTAGGGATTGAACCCAGGGGCGCTTAACCACTGAGCAACATTCCCCAGCCCTTTTTATATTTTATTTTGAGACAGGGTCTCACTAGGTTGTTGAGGCTGGCTTTGCATTTGAGATTCTCCTACCTCAGCCTCCCAAGTTGCTGGGATTATAGGTGTGCACTACCACACCCAGCCCAAATTGTTTTTAAGAAAACAAGAGACCTTATATTTAAATGCCCACAAAGTCTCTTTTTACAGAACACTGTAAATTGTTTTTCCCCCTCCCTCAGTTCAACTTCAGATTCACATAATCTGTGGTTTATGATTTGTTATCAATCATAACTACATATATATATTCTGAAAATGCTTTCTCTCAAACAGCTTAGGCAGAAGGGAAAATAATTTGCTTCAGAAAACTGTTAGAGACTCAAAGTGGTTCCAGTGATAATGAAGACATACAAGTCAAAAAAATGATGCAGATTTAGAGTTTCAGTAAAATTGTTTCATACATGAGATAGGGAATCTTGATTACTGTAAAAGGCCACATTAAATTCTTTTTTGGAAATAAAATTTAAGCAAAAAAAATTGTTTCATACAGAGATGGAAGAAAGTTATTCTAAATAAACATTTAATTTTATTATTGTTTTTATTTTTTTGTTGGTGAAGATTGAGCTTAGGTCTTTACACATGCTAAACATTTGCTCTTTAACACTGAGCTACTTCTCCAACCCTTGAACCTTTTATTTTTTGGTATTGGGGGTTGAACTTAGGGGTGCTTTGACACTCATCTATGCCCAGCCCTTTTTAAAATTTTTAGTTTGAGACATTATCTTGTGCAGTTGCTGAGGGTCTTGCTAAGTTACTAAGGCTGGCCTCAAACTCACAGTTCCCCTGCTTCAGCCTCCTGAGTTGTTGGGATTATAGGAATGTACCTTCTTGTCTGTCTTAAGTATTTTATTTTAAATGAGTTAATGAAGTTGAATATTAACATATTTTCAAGTATATGTATTTGTAATCGTTCACATGTATTTCTGAATTTGTCTAAGCTTTATATATATATTTTATATATATATATATTTTTAGTGTAGTTAGACGCAATAACTTAATAACTTTATTTTATCCATTCATATGTGGTGCTGAGGCCCGAACCCAGGGCTCCATATGTGCCAGGACAGCACTCTACCGCTGAGCTACAACCCCAGCACCACCTGAGTATAAGCTTTTTCTCCTGATTTCCTTTTTCTTCTATGTGCCATATAGATGCCAGAATTCATTATAGGAAATGATAAATATGACTTGATTAAGAATATTCTGAGACATCTAAGATGAGGGTTAAATAACTGATCACAGATTTTATTTAATGTTTATTTGGAAAATAATAAAATTGCACAGCCCATTTCATGTTAAGTGGGAAACCTAGTTGTGCTCTTGATGAAATGAGGTGGTGATTAATTTCAAATCATATTAAGTGATACTAATGACTTCCATTTTTTCCCCTCTATTTAGCTAGAACATATAGAAGTCAAGTTTGCCTCTGAAGCAGAAGATAAAGTCAGGGAAGACTGTTGTCCTGGGAAACCACTTAATGTTTTTAGAACAGAAGTAAGTTGAAGGAATCTTATTGAACCATTGCATTTTAGAGCTAGAAGAGACCTTAGAGGTCATTACATCTAAGCCCATCATTTTAAAGATGGAATGAAGAATGGTCCAGAGAAATTACGTGATGATTTGTTCCAGGTCACAGTTAGAAATGGAACTAAAGTTGAGGTCTCCTAATTCCCTGGTCATAACAGTAGTTACTTTTCCTCACTTTACTCTTTATGGATGGTATCCGATCTTATTTGAGGTTTTAAAAATAATAAAAATAATATGAGTTTCAGAATCCGGTGTTTATTAAAAACAATATAGTAGCAATTTAAATGTCAGAGTTTTTTAAATAGTGAAAAGGAGCTTTTCAAACTTTTGATTGTTATTCCAGGCATTTTGTTTTTTGGTATAAACCACATCAGTACATCATCTTGTTATGCTAGAATTGCGTCCTCCTCCCCCCTTTTTTATATTTTGTTTATCATTGGTAAAATAAAAGGTCTTGAGGTTTTAGAGATTCTATTTATTTGACCTCCAAGAATCCATTCAGATTGGCAGCACTTGGCGAAGTCCAGTGTACTACAACTGAGTATACATGATTCCCTTCATATCTTGATAAACAGAGGACTTAGATGTGTTACTTTTTCCACATTTAATTGAAAACTTTGCAAACAGAAAACCCCTGTTTTGAAAGAATAATTTTCATAATCCTGGAAACCTCTTGAATTTATCATTGTATAATGATATTCTTATTACATTCAGATGTGGTAGTTTTCAAAAATGCAATTCTTTGGGCCTTGGAGATAGATAGAAATGAGTTTACTTCATGCTACTACCAAGTATTCCATTAAGCTACTGTGTATTTAAGTCTTTTACTGTTAAAATAATAAACAGAGTCCCTGTGAGAGGTAGAATGATCAAGAACTGTGTTTAATCCTTGCCCTGTCACTACCACTGTGACTTTGGGCTACTCAGTCTTTCTGTTTCTTGGCTTCTCATTTGTGAATAAGAGTTGAAAGAACTACCTCTCAGGATATAGAACTATTCTAAAAAAATGTTTAGTACAATACATGATGTATAGAAGCTTAACAAATGGTGGTAGTTGTGGAAGAGAAAATAATTATTACTTTTATCTATCGATATTGATATTTGTAGTTGTAGTCATTTTTATCTAGGTGTCTGCTTATAAGCATGGTTTTTCATTTGAGTAGTCTTAGTCAAGATTTTAGAATATCAGAATTAGGTCTGTCTTTCACTGAGTTGAAAGTGTAGCAGAGTTTCCCCTTTCCTTAGCAGTATTCAGGTTTGATTTCCTCTAACAGTCATTCACTCTTTGTTTTCCTAGCCTGGTGTGCAGATTTCCCTGGTAAATCCCCAGCCATCCAATGGTCACTTCTCAACCAAAATTGAAATCAGACAAGGAGATAACTGTGATTCTATAATCAGGCGTTTAATGAAAATGGACCGAGGAATTAAAGGTAAATGGCTTCCCTGAAACTTCACTTTTTGGCAGTAACTTATGAATTTGATTAGTTTTAAGCAGAGGGGAGAAAGAAAAGTAACTGACTTGCTTATGGATAGCTGTGTAATACAGAGTGTTGAACCCAGAATCAAGAAACATTCTTTTTAGGACTCTGGGGTTAGATACTAGTTTAGTGACTTTGTCATCTAAGCTGTGATTTTTAGCAAAATGAGGAAACAGGGTTAGATAATTTTTCAAGATTCCATCTAGCTCTAGAATTGTAACAACTCATTTCTGTTTGTCAGAGGTAATTTAGGATAAAGAATACACACCTTTAATATTCTCAACTAACCCCTCCAGCTGGGTCTGTTCTTGGGGAAGGAAGGAAGATAAACAGAATAAAAGTTCTCGAGGGCCTGCCATTTGTTAGGCATTTAATCCTTTCACAGTCCTATAACATAGATGATATCATTGCCCCCTTTCTATAGATAACAAAATGAAAGCTCAGAAACACTAAGTAACTTGAAAAGTTTGTTCATCTAGTAAATCTTGGAGGTGGAATTCAAACTTGAGTCTGTTTAACTCCAAAGTTTATATTCTTTCTTCTAAATTATGTGCCTACAAGTAAAATAATAATCTCAATTTCTGATCAAGGTCTTCTGTGATTAGATTCAGTATAGTAATTTTTGACTTCCTTTTTTCATCACCTAGCCAGGTCCTGGGCAGAGTGTGAAGGGAGTTAGTCTGTCTATATTGTTTTCCTTCTGAATTATGAAGTAAAATTAATATCGAGTCTCTATTTTGCATGTTCTCTCCTTTTTATTTTATTTATTGTTTGTTCTTTTTTTAAAATTTGGGGTGCTGAGAATTGAATCCAGGGCTTTGTATATGCTAGGCAAGCACTGACCACTCAACTACACTGCCAGTCCTCCGTTTTTTATTTTGGTGTGTGTGTGTGTTTGTGTGTGTGTGTGTGTGTGTGTGTGTGTGTGTGTTGCTGGGAATTGAACCCAGGGCTTTGTGCATGTGAGGCAAGCACTCTACCAACTGAGCTATATCCCCAGCCCTTCTCTTTTCTTTTTGAGAGCAATCAGAAATGGTTTAAGCCATTTCCTATCAGTATAAAAAATTTCTAATGATTTATAAATACAAGACAATGACTTTTAAGAACTACAAGTGGTAAATTTATATATGCACAAATTAAACATATAGCACACACAAAAAAAGATGAGATTATTTCCAGCTCTGGTAATCAAGGATGAATATATGGAGAAAATATTTTTTTGGATGTGCCTTGAAAATTATATATGTGATGGTGAGGGGAAAGGTATATCAGGAGGAGGAAAGTACCAACTGTGTGTTTACTCTGTATGGATCATCATCACTAGGTATATATTAGGGCTAGGGATTTTATTGTTTATAGACATATTTTTAACATTTTAATAATTTTTAAGTATACAGTTCAGTGGCATTGAATATATTCTCATTGCTGTGTAACTCACCAACATTCATCTCCAGAATTTTTCATCTTCCTCATCTGACTGAAACCCTTTACCTATTAAACTGAATTCCCTATTATGCCTCCTTCTAGTCTCTGGTAACCACTGTTTACTTTCTTCCTCTGTGTATTTGACTATTCCAGGTATCTCATGAATGGAATCATATAATATTTGTATTTTAATCTTTTGATTGGATTTATTGGGTGTATTTTATTTATAAACTTTTTCTTACTATTTTTAAGAGATGGTGATCTCACTATGTTCCCCAGGCCCGCTCTAACCTCCTGGGCTCAAGTGATTTCCTTCTGTTGGCCTCTTGAGTAGTCAGGACTACAGGCATGTATCACTGTACCCAGCAACATTCACTCTTTTTGTGTTTAGCTTATTTTACTTTACTAAATGTTTTCAAGATTCATCCATGTTGTTATAGACATTTATTTTGCTACCTTAGGAAACTAGATAAAATAGAATGGTAGCTCAGTCATTTAGAATGTGTAGGCTATAAGAAGCAGAACTTGAACATTTATAGAAATATGAATATGTAAGAAGCCATTTTGTGACTTGTCATTTTTGTATTGCAAGTATTCAGTCATGAGGGGATTTCATAATAAGAAGAGACCTTAGCTTTGAAGAACACTTTAGTGTTTTTTGTTTTGTTTTTTTTTGGTACTGGGGATTGAACTCAGGGGCACTCAACTACTGAGCCACATCCCCTGCCCTATTTTGCATTTTCTTTAGAGACAGGATCTCACTAAGTTGCTTAGCCTCTCACTTTTGCTGAGGCTGGCTTTGAACTTGAGAACCTCCTGCCTCAGCCTCCTGAGCTGCTGGGATTATAAGCATGCACCACTGTGCCTGGTAACTTTAGTGTCTTTTAAAGAAAATAGGTATTTTTATGGACTCACTGGGTAGGATTGACATAAGGTTGTAACCCATGAGAGGATGCATTCCTATATTGAAATTGCATATACTTAGGTGTATCACTGAATAGGTTCTTCAGAGTTGTACAGACATGTGTTTCTTATCTCTTGTCTTTTCTCATAGAGCCTCTGGCATAATTCTTATATTCTTTGTCATAGTGGCTGTGAATAGTATGATGATAGTGTTTTAAGTTTGGTGTTGGTAACTGCTGTAAATTTTAGAAAACAGAAACATTAGGGGGAGTTTGAAATTGATATTCCTGTAAGTATTTACTGAAGAGATCTAACCTTGATACTTTTCCAGAAGCCCTCAGGATACTTTGATACCTTTGGGGGCTGAGTGTATCGAGTATATGAGATGGAGAAGAAGTTAAATTCAATAACATAGTTCTTAGTCTGTCTGTCTGCAATAGCCAGCAACTTGTCCAGTTACTGTCAATTGTATTGAAGGTGATTATGATCTAGGACCAGTAGGAACTACACTAAAGCCATCATTTCACTCCACAAAGGCCATTGAGCAACTATTTGATGATAATGACTTTAAATCATTCACAACCCATGCCACAAATGAACTAATAACTTGGAGGTGAAAGACTCCATTTCACATTATCAATCCCTAGGGACTTTCAATCACTCTCATCTTTTCTCTAAGTGCCTTAAATCTTATAGTTGCAGACTTAAATTTCAACATTTTCAATAAGAGAAGTCTGGGATAAGAAAAGATAGTAGAACCACAAAGAAAGCACCAAGAATTTATTGGCATTAATGAACTACATGGTAAAACATCAAAGTAAATATTTTTTGTCACTTAGAAGCCTAATTGAGTATTAAGGTTTATTTGAAATAGTTTGAATTAGAATTTCTAGAAGTGAAGAGGGAAGATTGTTTCAGAGAGAGAGAGAGAAGAGAGATTTGAAGATATGCAGTAGAAAAAGGCCTTATATATAAAATCTGCTGGTAAGACTTATCACTGCTTCTATAGTAAAATATTTGGTACCACTGATGTACAGTATGAATTGCAATGGTTGTGAAAACGAATTGTATTCTCCCAAGTAAGATCATGACTGTCTTAAAGATTATGCCTGCTGCTTAGGACTTGTGCTATGTCTGAGTATAGGTTGTATGGTCTCTGCAGACGCTCTCCAAAGACTCTCCAGCAGAGTTTGCTTTCATGGTAGGTAGTTGTTCTGTAAGCCCCAAGATTTCTTGTCTAAACTTGTGGTTCTTCAGTTTTTGTTTCCTAAAAATAACAGAATGCCTGGATAACTTTTATTCCAGATATCAACACCAGCTGCATTAATGTCTCCTTTTATCTCTTATCCCTCTCATACTAAGCTTCATACTCTCAAGATGACATGAGTGAGTGTAGCTTACAGACCACCCAGCAGTCTGTTTTAGAAAGGGGTGGATGTAATTCAGAAAATAATTTCTGTTTCTTTGGATGAGGTTTAGTATAACTAGGTATGCTCCACTTAGAATGAGATATAAACCCAGAATCATCATTAGTATTCATTTATAATATTTTTCTGTCATGTAAAGCAAAGTCATTTGGGGATGGGGATATAGCTCATTGGTAGAGTGCTTGCCTCACATTCACAAGGCCCTGGGTTTAATCCCCAGGACCACCAAAAAAAAAAAAAAAAAAAGTCATTTGTTCTTGGGAGGTCTCCAGATTGCTGGAGGAAATTTCTTTAAGGCTCAGTTGTTGGCAGGATTGTTAGATCATAATTTTTTTCATGAAAAAAGTGTTTTTTTTTTTTTTTGCCAGAAGCCATCTTTTTATATATATATATATTTTTAAAATGTTGTGCATTTCCACTCTCTTTTTTTTTTTTTTTGAGAGAGAGAATTTTTTTAATATTTATTTTTTTAGTTATTGGCGGACACAACATCTTTGTTTGTATGTGGTGCTGAGGATCGAACCCGGGCCGCACGCATGCCAGGCCACCCGCGCTACCGCTTGAGCCACATCCCCAGCCCCCAGAAGCCATCTTATCTGCTTGCACAAGAGCATATCAAAAAAATCTCAAGCAGAGTAGGATTGAAACTCATCTGGAAATTTGAAATTTTAAAAGCTTTGCCTTTTCCTTCTGCTTTGCCCCTTCTCTGCTTGTCTCATCAACTTGTTAATACAAACACTTTGATCTTTTGAGCAAAGCAAGAAATGGATAATGCTATTTCTTATAGTAGTAATTATTTCTCCAAATGTAGCTCTAAGGAAAGCTATAACTCTTGCAAGTTTAATGCATTGCAGGAAACACAACAAGAAATAAATAAGTTTTAGACTTTTTGATTTTTTTTTTTTTTTTTTTTTTTGGGTAATGCTGGGGATTGAACCCAGGGCCTTGTGCATGCAAGGCAAACACTTTACCTACTGAGCTATATCCCTAGCTCTAGACTTTTTGATATTTTGAGACATATAAAAAGTGATTTAAAGATTATATAAGTTAATGCTCAAAAATACACTAAGTTTTTTCTTTCTCTAGGTTGTCATTCCAGGAGATATGCTATGTAGATTGTCTGACAATCCTTGATCTGACTAAAAAGCTGAAAGGGGGTGAAGATTTATTAGATTTCAGCTGTGCTCCTGAGATTAGATCCTAAAATTTAAATATCTGACAAAAATATTTTTGTTTAGATAGAACAGTGGGTGTGTTTTAATTTGAATTATCAGTCTCACTCGTGAGTTCAAGTCATTACTATAATTAAATGTTCATATTGATAATCTCTTCTGCTATAGACCTTTCCCAAGTGAAACTGATGAGATTTGATGATCCACTGTTGGGACCTCGGCGAGTTCCTATCCTGGGAAAAGAGCACACTGAGAAGACACCCATTTCTGAGCATGCTGTTTTCCATGTGGACCTCATGAGCAAGAAAATTCATCTCACTGAAAATGGGCTACAGGCAGACATTGGCGATACAATTATTTATCTGGTTCATTGAACTCATGAAAATTGAAGATTTACCGTAGTTTCTAGGTATACTACTACTCTTAGATCCTTAGGCTAAGCCTAAATAAATTTTATTTCTAACCATTAAATCTGTATGTAATCACAAGTCATCTTTGATTCATGGACCTAATAAATTTTGTGCTATGCTATGTTATTTTTTTGAACAAATTATTGCCATTTATCAGAAGTTTCTAGTCCTCAACACGAAAGTGTCAATATGCTTATTTTATGAGGTGTACTTTTATACTGTTTTTGAAGGTTTAGAATATCACACAGCTTTTTATAATATATCAATTTAAGGAGTTAGCTATCTTTCTTATTTAAAAAGAAAAAAATAAGACAGCCAGTTCTATTCAAGAAAGGAATTCTCATGATTTAAAAGAGTAAATGAGAATATTTTCACTTAACTATGATCACTAAGTGTTTCATGTAAAGAACAAATAGGTTCTGTATTTTTTAAAACTTTTAAAAACTTTAATATAGCCAGTTAACAATCACATTTTTTTTTCAGGGCTAATAGCAGTAGTGTAAAAGTAGTTTATTTCATCTACACTAATTTAGGTATTTTAACAGAAAGAATTTTTTCTCCTAGGAATTTGCATTTACCAAATTTGAGTCTGATTGTGTTTAAACATCATTCTGACTATAATTTTTGTTATTTTTTAATGGTGCTAGGGATTGAGCCCCCAGGGTATTCTACTGAGCTTCATATCTAGTTCTTTTTATTTTAATGTGGGTCTCAGTAAATTGCTGTGGCTGGCCTTGAACTGGAATCTTCCTGCTTTAGCCTCCTGAGTCACTGGGATTACAGGCCTACACCATGCCGTTATTTTATTCTTGCCGAAAGCTTTTAATATTGTCTGTGTATCATTCTTCATATTAGGAAAAAAATGTAAGGCATTGACTAACAGAATAACATTTCTGTCTCTGATGAATTTGATTATGGGGAAAATCCAATTTCTGATAATTCTCAGGAACCTTATGTCTAATTGTGAGGTCATATGAATGGATTTCATGATTTAATTTTGTAATTCAGGATTACTCAGCCTAGTTGAATGTTTTATTGTGGATTTATTGAAGCAAATTATAGAAGGTTAGAACTGAAATGTTCCTTAGAAATTCTCAAGTGCAAATCACCATATTTATGCTTGAGGCAGGCAGTATGGAATGATGAGGCAAGATCATACTTTTTCTTGCTTTCTTTTTTTTATATTTTCTAGTTGTAGATGGACATAATATTTTTATTTATCATTATGTGGTGCTGAGGATCAAACCCAGGGCCTCACACATGCTAGGTGAGCAGTATACCACTGAGCTACAACCTCAGCCCCAAGATCACACTTGCTGAAGTCAGGCAATCGAGGCTAGATTCCCATTTCTTCCATTTTTCTGTTTGTGTGATCTTAGCAATTACTCAGAGCCTCAGTTTCATCTATACAATCAAAGTAACAATGGCACTTACCCTGTAGGCTTATTATGAGATATTTAGGTATAATCTAGGAAATCTGTATCCTTACTGTTTTATTTTCAGCTTAGATTTACTAAAATCTATCATGGTCCTTTATTTACTCCTTATAGGTTGGACAGCTTCTACTTTGCATATAAATATAGATTGTATCATCTTTCTGATAAATTGAACTTTGTTGTTGTTGGGGATTAAATCCAGGAATGCTTAGCCACTGAGCTACATCCCAACCCCTTTTCTTTTTCTTTATTGTTTTGAAATAGGTCTCTTTAAATTGCTTAGGGCCTCACTAAGTTGCCTTGAGATCCTTCTGCCTCAGCCTCCCTGAATTGCTGGGATTTATAGGCATGTACCACCATGTGCAGTTAAATTGAACTTTTTTTATTGTGGTGCTGGGGTTTGAACCCAAGGCCTTGTGCATGTGAGGCAAGCACTCTACCAACTGAGCCATATTACCAGCCCTAAATTAAGCTTTTTTAATCAGAAAGTTTTTAACTTTTAGTTTTTCTTTCTTTCTCTCACACTTGTCTTTTTTTCCTCCTCAAGTCTATTTTGCCTAATAAATAATATAGTAATTCTAGTTTTCTTTTGGTTAGTGTTCATGTGGAATACCTTTTCTATTATTTTACCCTTCTGTAACTTTATTTTACCACTTTATTTTGACAAATTTAAAGCCTGCAGGAGAGTTGAAAGTATTGGCCAATAAATATCCTTATACCTGTCACCTAGATTTTTCAGTTGTTGGTATTTTGCGACATTTGCTTTATCTGTCTCTAGCCTCATATTTGTAAGATAAACTTTTTAGTTTAGACTAGTTTTTAGATTTATAAGAAAGTTGCATCTGTAGGACTGAGTTCCTGTATAACTTTCACCCAGCTTCCCCTATTAACATCTTATATAACCTTGGTTTGGTTGTCAAAGCTAACTAACATTGGTACATTACTGTCAACTAAATACAGATTTTTTTTTAAAAAGATTTTACTGTTTTGGGGCTGGGGATGTGGCTCAAGCGGTGCGTGCGGCCCGGGTTCGATCCTCAACACCACAAACAAAGATGTTGTGTCCGCCGAAATCTAAAGAATAGATATTTAAAAAGATTCTCTCTCTCTCTCTCTCTCTCTCTCTCTCTCTCTCTCTCTCTCTCTCTCAAAAATTTTTTTTTTCTAAAAAAAAAAAGATTTTACTGTTTTTTCACTAGTGTCTGTACTATTAAGGATCTTGATTCAGGATACCATATTGCATTTAGAATGTACTTAAAACATTTGGAACCATTTGAGAATAAATTACACCATGACGCTTAATTTTTGAGTATATTAAAACATGCATCTCCTAATAAGAACAATGGCATTCTATATAATCACAATATCATTGTTATGCCCAATATATTTATAATACTAGGCAATAAGCTTTCCTAATTGGGATAATAAAATTTCCTTATTGAGTTACTGTGTTGATGCCTCTTAGGATCCAGTGAAAGATCAAGCATTACAGTTTATGGTCTATTGATCTTTCTTTTTTAACAGTAAAACATCGTCTTAGACACTTTTACATCTATAGGTGGCCCATTCAGCCAAGATCTTTCCCAAGAAACAATCTATAGAATTAGTACACTATTGCCCATGTGTTAAAGGGACAGAGACAGATACAAACAAAAAACCCATAATGACAGAGGATCCCAAAACCATGGCCTACAGACAGGAACCTTTAAAACAGACCAGATAGGGAAAAAAAATCTCTCCAAGGTTCCAACTCCTGCTTAACCATGACTCCTACACCAGTAGTGCCACAGATGTCCCCACACGGGAACCAGATGCTCCCACAAAGGAGAACCAGAATCAAGGGTTTTGGTGTGCACACTGTGGAGCTTACCAGATGGCCAAGATGTCATGACTTTACTGCATTCAGTTTTCCTTTTTCTGAAAACAGACCAAAATGGAGCAATTCTTACAATGCCAGTAAAGAAGGCGGGAGTTCCCCGAAGCAAAGGGGCTTTGGCAGCTGTTGAGAGTCTCTCAGTCCCTCCCTTTACTTACAGCAATATAGCTCCTCTGGTTTGGTTTGACCCGAGGCACACTTTCCAGTAGTCAGCTCTCAAAAAGTTCACCTTACATCCTCCGCATGGAAGTGCAGTTGCTTAGAGTGCCAAGCTTGCCCAAAAAAGCAGAGCGGGGGCTGCTCTCAGGTCCCATTTGGGTCACCAAAATTTGTAACCTAAAGCTTGGTCCAATCAGTGCCAATTTAGTAATGAGGACACAGTTGTGAGAAAGAAGAAAAAGAAGGTTTATTGCTTTGCTAGCAAAGGAAAAATTCAGGGGGTTCCTGTCCCTTAGGCTGTGACTCTCTTGATCTTTCTTAAAGCAGGACAATTTTCTGCTTCCTTCTATTTTTCTTTGGTCTTTTTTTTGACAATGACTATTTTTGGTACCAAGGATTGAGTTCAGGGGCACTTGACCACTGAACCACATCCCCAGCCCTATTTTGTATTTTATGTAGAGACAGGGTCTCACCGATTTGCTTAGTGCCTCGCCATTTCTGAGGCTGGCTTTGAACTCTCAATCCTCCTGCCTCAACCTCCTGAGCTGCTGGGATTACAGGCGTGTACCACCTCGCCCGGTCAACAATGGCATTTTCTTTTTCTTTTTTTTCTTTTTTTTATTGGTTGTTCAAAACATTACAAAGCTCTTGACATATTTCATACATTAGATTCAAGTGGGTTATGAACTCCCATTTTTACCCCAAATACAGATTGCAGAATCACATCGGTTACACATCCACAGTTTTACATAATGCCCTATTAGTAACTGTTGTATTCTGCTACCTTTCCTATCCTCTACTATCCCCCCTCCCCTCCCCTCCCATCTTCTCTCTCTACCCCATCTACTGTGATTCATTTCTCTCCTTGTTTTTTTCCCATTCCCCTCACAACCTCTTATATGTAATTTTGTATAACAATGAGGGTCTCCCTCCATTTCCATGCAATTTCCCTTTTCTCCATTATATAATGGTAAGTTTGATCACTTGGGTAAAATGGTATCTTCAGATGTACACTTCCCTTTTCTAATTAATAAGTCTGTGGTGATATTTTGAGACTCTGTATGATCTAAATGCTTGTACCCCTCCCCATTCCTATGTTGAAATGTAAGCTCCACAGTAATTGATGTTTAAAGGTGGGGACTTTGGGAGGGAAGGTTAGGTTTTGAGGTGTGTTCCCTCAGGAGTAAGGCTAGTGCCCTCATAAAAGAGGCTTGAGAGGGCTCTTTTGCCTTTCTGTCATGTGAGAATGCATAGAAAATATAATTTATAACTTGGTTTGATGGTGCATGCCTGTAATTCCAGTGACTTGGGAAGCAGAGGCCTGTGTATTGTAAATTTGAGTCCAGCCTTAGTAACTCAACAAGACCCTTATCAGCTTAGCAGACTGGGGATGTAGCTCAGTGGTAAAGTGCCCCTCCATTTAATCCACAGAATAAAGGGGGGGGATATCTATGAGGAATAGACCTTTACCAGACACCAGATGTGCTGGCCTTTTATCTTGACTTTATAGCTTTCAGAACTGTGAAAAATAAATTTCTGTTGTTTAGAAATTACTC
The DNA here is from genome assembly GCF_964194105.1 of Spermophilus citellus. Classification (NCBI taxonomy): domain Eukaryota; kingdom Metazoa; phylum Chordata; class Mammalia; order Rodentia; family Sciuridae; genus Spermophilus; species Spermophilus citellus. The sequence goes on from NC_138182.1 coordinate 185,047,208, forward strand.
AATTTAAGAATTTTTTTAGGGTGGGGGTATTAGGGATTTAATTCGGTCAATTTACCATTGCTCTACATCCTCAACCCCTTTTAAAAAATTTTTGATTTTGAAACATGGTCTCATTAAGTTGCTTAGGGCCTTGCTAAATTACTGAGGCTGGCCTTGAACTTGGGAACTTTTGTCTCAGCCTTCCAAGATGCTGGGATTACAGGTGTATAATCCTAGCTCACTGCACCCAGCTCAATCTAAGATATTTTGTTATAGCAGTGCAAATGGATGAAGACCCTATTTGTGAGCAAACTTACATGATAGTATAGCATTCATGGATAATTTTTGTGATATTACTGTGATGGTTGTAATATGGTAAGTTCTTATAAATGATTAAATTATCTCATCTACCTTAATTAGGTATTGTTTTTCTATAAAGAAGCATTCCTCTTTCTTTTGTTTCCCCACCTCATTCTTTTAAAATCACTGTGGACTAAAGTTAGGGGTGTATATAGCTCAGTAGTAGAATGCTTGTCCAGTATGTGGGAGGGCCTGAGTTCAGTCCCCAGAAACACACATAAATAAGTAAATACAATCACTGTGAACTGATGTATTTTTTTCATATGTGTGCTAATCCTTTATCGTTATTTGAATATTCAGTTTTCCAAATTTAACCACTTGTGGAGCCATTCCAACTGGCTCCTCTGTCCTTTTGTTATCTCCCCACCAGACTTAGAGCATTTTTTAACTTAAAAGCACAAGAAGTTTCTAATTTACCTCATATTTTCCTGTCCCAGAAAGAATTAGGCTTTTCTCCAATAACTCTGCTTTATTTTAATGGAGAATGGTATTAAGAAACCAAGTGTTAAGATCTAATTGGTATTAAAATCCAAGTGTTTTCTGTGCTCATTACTACCAAGGACATTTTTTTTTCAGTCTTTCCATTGGACACAGCTAAGAAGTGTTATGTATTTTTTTAATCATAATTTTATATAATGCCACAGAATTATTTATTGCCTCCTCACCTTATGTGTATTTTCCTCCTTTACACAGTGAGAATTCTGGTTGTTAAGAATCTCAGTAATGTGGCTGGGGTTGTGGCTCCGTGGTAGAGCGCTTGCCTAGCAGGTGCAAGGACCTGGGTTTGATCCTCAGTACCACATAAAAAATAAATAAAATAAAGATATTGTGTCCAATTACAACTAAAAAATAAATATATTTTTTTAAAAAAGATACTCAGTATATTTTACTCATTTGGTCTATTAGAATTACCAATCCCAATTCTCTACTAACATTCTACTAAGTAGAGTTCAATACTACTTTTGCAGTTCTTTGTGTTCTTAGAACATACCCTATAAGGGAAATAACATCATATTTAAATGTTTCTTGAATTTTTCTTTTTTGGTACTTTTTTGGCAATTGAACCAGGGGCAGTTAATTAATTAACCACTCAGCCATATCCCCAGCCCCTTTTTGTATTTTATTAGAGACAGTGTCTCACTGAGTTGCTTAGGGCCTCACTAAGTTGTTGAGGGTAGCTTTGAACTTGAGATCCCTCTGCCTCAGCTTCCTGAGCTGCTGGGCTTACAGGCATGCACCACTGTGCCTGGCTGTGTGTTGTTTCTTAAGAAATGTTTTTATTGGTCCTTTGTAATTACATATCACAGTGGGATTCATTATACATGTTTCTACATGCACATAATTTGGTTGATCTCATTCTCCAATACCTTTCCTTTCCCTCCCTCCCTCACCCTGATCTATTTGCTGTACTCTGCTGATTTCCCTTCTATTACTAACATTATTTTAATCAGTACATTAGCATAATGTCTTATAGACATTATAATGTCTATAAGAATGGAACTCACTGTGATATTCATACACAGACATAAGCATAATTTGGTATATTTCATTCCCTAGTACTTCCCCATACTTTCCCCTCCTCCCTCCCTCTCAATCCCTTTCCTCTATTCTAGTGACTTCCTTCTATTTTCATGAAATCTTTTTTACTTTATTTTTTCTCTCTAGCTTCCACATATGACAGAAAATATTGACTCTTGACTCTCTGAGTCTGACTTTTTTCACCTAGCATAATGTTCTCCAGTTCCATATATTTACCAGCAGAGGACAATTTTATTCTTTTGAGTAAAACTGCATTATGTGTATATACCACATTATCTTTATCCACTTTTCTATTGATGGACACTGAGGTTGGTTCCATAACTTGGGTGTTGTGAATTGTGCTGCTATAAACATTGGTATGCATGTTTCACTATAGTATGCTGATTTTTGTGCTTTTGGATAAATAAGGAGAGAGATAGCTGGGTCTTTTGTGGTTTCATTCCTAGTCTTGAAATATCTCCATTCTGTTTCCAAAGTGGTTGTACTCACTTGGTGCCCCACCAACAATGTATAAGTGTACTTTTTCCTCCCACATTCTTGCCAGCAGTTATTTTTATTTGTATTCTTGATAATATGATTTTAATGGACAGTCATTAGTTTCTCTTTATATCAAGTTTTGTAGTTTCCTTTTTATTTATTTTTTAATAAGTAAAATACATAATTAAAAAGTCAAAACCATATCCATTCAGAGAATTCTTACTCTCTTGCACTACATTCCCACTCACACAATAGTAAACTGTTGTCATTATTTTCTGGCTTACATATTTCCCGCATTTCTTTTTTAAAAAATAGAACTGTTGTTTATAACATGTGTAAACTTTAATTTCTTCTATATTATGCAAATAGTAGCAGGATATATCTATGGAATTATATATAAAATTATTTTACACCTTGCTTTCCTAACTTAACAAGAGAGCCTGGATATTTTTCCATTTGGCTCATAGAGATCTTTTTATTTCTCTTCCTCCTTTCCTCTTCTCCCCATTCTTTCTGTCCTTTTTCTCACCTCCCCACCCCACCAATAATACTGTTGTAAAGGTGTACCATAGTATTTCAGCCAGTCTCCTATGGATAGGCACTTAGGTTGTTTCAAAGTGTTTATAGTGAATAATCTTATGAATATGTGGTTTCATATTTGTTAGGTGAATCTTTAAATTTCTAGATGTGAGCTTGTAGGTCCAGAGGTAAATATATGGGAGGTTTTGTTAGCAGACACCTGGGCAACAGCATTTTAGGCAGACGCAAGACAAGCACAGAACTCTGAGGAAGGGGCATGTAGCCAGTATCGCCAAGGAAATAGCAAGCAGGGCTCATGATAAAAGGTCTGGAGATGAAAGAGACTTGTTCAAGAGCCTACATACTAGTATTAGAATTGAATGAGAACATTCTTCCATATTTCCACTTTACTACAGCACACTTATTAGATAGTCGAAGAATTCATGAATGGGAAACAGTATTTAAACAAGACCAGTATTGTCAGGTCAGAGATAGGAGAAGTTTATATGGACCACAGTCAAAAAAGACAATAGAGGAGGTGAGATGTGGAGGATGATTTGGATTGGAATAGCAGGAGAAGAGGATCATATTCCTAATTTTTGGAAGTTTGTAATAGTTATAGGCTTGGAGGAGAAAACAAATGAATAGCTCATTTGAGAGATGAAGCCAGGAGTGAAATGTTTATCTGGGAAAGAATGAGGAAAAATTTGAAACAGGTAAGTAAACTAGGTCTTAAAGAATCTTGGATCTCTGGGTGAAATTGGATGTTTGACTCAATTTCTGTGGAGAGTCACTACAATTTTTGAAGCAGGAGAGATTGCTGTGTTTTTTTAGTCTTCTGTAGCCTGCAGTAGTTGTGCCCATATATTTTTTTTTCTTGAAAACTTTATTCAATACTTTATTAGAAGCCTATTTGCCTGTCTTTAGTTGACATTCACCTGGCATTTTGTTAAAATTGTTTTTCTTCTCCTGAATATCTTTAGATATAGCTTCATTTCTGTATTAGAAAATACTTGACCCCCCAATTTTTTAAAATATTTTTTTTTTTAGTTGTAGGTGGACACAATATCTTTATTTATTTATTTTTATGTGGTGCTGAGGATTGAATCCAGTGCCTCACTGTTATGAGGCAAGCACTCTACAACTGAGCCCCAGCCCCAGCCCCTTGACCCCAAAATTTACAGCACCAATTAAGTTTCTTAATTGCTTACTCCTATACATAGAGCTTAATTGGTTATAAGGTGAAAAAACAGTACAAAAACCAGGGTAGGATGTGGCCCTTGCTCCTAAGAGACCTGAAAAATGTGACAAAGGAATTCTTAATGCATTTTCACTTTGGAAGAATAGATGATAATTTATCCCTCTCTTGTGTTTCTCATATTGGAAGGTAAGTTCAGAGCTGTGGGGTTCAGTGCTTTAGCCACTAGCTACTTTTAAATGTGGCTAGTCCAAATTGAGATGTACTGTAAGTGTAGACTGTACTCCTAAGACAGTATACAAAAGAATGTAAAATATCTCAATTTCAAAATACTGACTATATACTGAAATTATTTTGGATATGTTGGGTTAAATAAATGTAATATTAAAATTAACTTCACCTGTTTCTTTTTACTTTACCTTTACTAATAGAAAATTTAAAATTACATATGTGGCTCAAATTATATTTCTGTTGGACAATGTGGTCGAGAAAGTTGTTGAAATTTGGGTTAAACATTACTTCTGTTGTAACTGTTATCAAGAAGTTTATGGTGTCAGATATTCCACTGTTAGTGATCTAAATTGGATAAACCCCAGAATTTCCATATTAGAAGTATATTTTGATCACTTCCAGGATGCTATATTGTAAAGATATCATTGTTAAAAGCCACTTCCAGGGCTTTTATTGCAGTTAAATCTTTTAAAAAGCACTTTCAAAATTTTATATCATGAAGATAACATTTTGAGTACTTTTGTATCTCTCCAGATTTAAAATACTTTTTTAAATTTTGCAATTAGAAATATGTGGAGTGATACTCTGGTATCTAGGGAATATTCTGTTCCTAATCTTTTTTTTTAAAGACTGCTTTTTCTTTCAAAAAAATTTTTTAGTTGTAGATAAACACAATATTTTTATTCATTTTTATGTGGTGCTGAGGATTGAATCCAGTGCCTCACACATATTAGGCAAGTGATCTACTACTGAGCCACAATCCCAGCCCATCCTAATCTTTTTTACCTGATGGTTTTAGTACCCTTTGAAGATCCTTTCCGGATAAGTGACTATGTTGGGAACTGTGCAAAATAACAACTTTCTAATGCTATCATTTTTAAAAATAAATAGTTCAGAACATTTCATTCTCTTCACTTTTTTAAAAATATATTTTTAGTTGTTGATGGACCTTTATTTTATTCGCTTATTTATATGTGGTGCTGAGAATCAAACCCAGTGCCCCATACATGCCAGGCAAGGGCTTTTACCACTGAGCCACAACCTCAGCCCTTTTTTCACTTATTTTTAAGTGAACAAATTAACTGTGTGGCATGTGGACTAATCATTTCATACAATAGATGTTTAATTAGGAAAGCAGGGTACAAATGGAAATTTAAAATATGGAATCAGAGCTTACGTGTACAATGGTTGTTCACTCTTAAAAGGAAGCACACTGTAAATCTTTTTGTAAAGCTAGTAATCACTCTTAATTTGTATTATTCTTATAACCTGAATTTTCATGTACAACACTTGTATTTAACAAATTCTGAGTGCTACTATGTGTCAGACACTGTGATAAGCACTTGGAATAGAGTGGTAAACAGCAGAAACATAGCTGTTCTGAATATCAGATGCATCTTAGAGTTCTCTGAGTCTGTTGTCCAGAAGCCTGCAGGTGAAGGCAATTATGAAACTGTGTCTAAAAACTCTTAATTTGAAAGGTAATTCAGGCTTTTGGTAATAAGCCGGATGATGTAAATACTTAGAAGTTCAGAAACACAATTATTCTTTATGGGTCTGATGAAAAGAATATATACCATGGTGGCAATTTCTTCCTATTGTTTTTTTAATGAATCATTAATTATGATTTGAATTCAGCCCCTTCATGTGCAATTTTGCCTTATTTATTTGTCTTCCAAGGACATTTCTTAGTGTTACTGAAGTCCATCCCTCCTGAAGCCTTTCCTAAATGTTTGCTTTGGTGGTTCCTATGATCCTGAAGATACAAAGCAGTTGGGAAACTATTACCACCCAGCCCTGCTTTTTTTCTCTAGATCCCATCTGGGCTAAGTAGGAAAGAAGCATTGTTTCCCTAGCATTATCAATGAAGTCCATGGAAGATTTCTAGAAGTTCTGAATAGCCTTATGGACTTGGGGCAACCTAGTATGTCTCAAATGTGAGGCAACCACTTTCAAAAAATGGATTCAAGTATGATACCTGGGCTAAAAGACCTTTCTGTCCATGATTTTAGCTAAGTTTCGGGACTCGTCTCAATGAATTGGACAATAATGTTGGAAATGAAGAGAGGCCCCTGATGCTTCTCAGTCATATAGTATGAAAGAAATCTGTGGCTTCTGGGTCTTCCAAGGAAGGGTCAAGAGATACTTAGTGACATAGAGCTAGATAAATGTTTGATAGAAGTTATCAAAACTAAGGATTTTTTCCATCAGAGATAAGTTATCTGATTTTTTTTTAACTTAAACTATATGTCCAGCAGTATCTCCCTTCAGATAAGTCAAATAGACACACCTTCAGTTAGTTGTGTACCTGTCTTTCAGGAGATTTGATGTGTCAGTCATACTGCTATGACCTCAGGTTCCAGAATATCAATGCAACATTCTTTCCAAGAAATATGTCACTTTGTATTGATTCTAAATTTAGAATCAGTAATTTTATTGCCAAAAGACAAAGGATAGCCCAAATGACAAGAAGCCACTTCTTACTATGAATTGGTTTGGACATTACTTTTCTAAGTGTCCCAAGGATGTTTCCTTATTCAATGTACCCTCACCTCTGCTGTTTTCACTCATATCATCTGAAGATGAACATTTTATTTCCAACTTGAGGTAGGAAGTAGAATGAATCCTTTTCCCCCAGCCTTGGCTCTTTAGATGGATTACCAAGACACGTCCTTCTTAAAAGGAACTAGGGAAAGGAAAACTGGGCTTGTGAAGAAAGTAGTTTCTGTCTTGCCTCTTGTGTATTTGAAAAGGGGGCAACTAATTAGTTTCTTCTGGCCTTGCTTGGCTATTGAAAAGAGGAGGGGGGTTGGGGATGTGGCTCAAGCGGTAGCGCGCTGGCCTGGCATGCGTGCGGCCCGGGTTCGATCCTCAGCACCACATACCAACAAAGATGTTGTGTCCGCCGAGAACTAAAAAATAAATATTAAAAATTCTCTCTCTCTCTCTCTCCTCTCTCACTCTCTCTTGAAAAAAAAGAAAAGAGGAGGATTGGCTTAGGTGAAAGGATGTCTCTTCATTCTTTACTTAAAATGTTGAACCTTGACTAAGTGAAACTTTATTTCTGGTGATTGCCAGTAACTGCCACTCCTTTGAAATAATAATTCAAGGGTTTTGGCTTTAGTTAAGAATGTGAAAGAATTTAGATGCCTGAGTGAAAGGCAAAACAAATTCTTAGTACTGCAAGTTTGATTAAGGAAGAGAGTGACACAAACCCTGCTAGGCTGAAGTATTAGGCATTTGGGGACATACAGTGTGGAATGTGCTTAGCTGCTATAAGGACTGACTAGAGTGAGGTCAAGGCAGGGAAGGGTGAGTATCTCATCCATTTCCTGACACTAAATAGGAACAGATCACACTTTGGCTGGAGTCAGCCTCCTGCCTTTCATGAGTTAAAACTTCCTTTGACTTCTGATTATTAAGGTTACTGTTTCTTGGTTTGTCAGGGAATATCCTGATTTTAGCACTGAAAGTTTCCCACTCGGGTAAGACCATTGATCCTAAAAAAGCTGGGATATTTGGTTTTCCTGAATAAAATTTAAGGCATTTGGATAGCAATATGATAACTGAAAAACTGGCCCAGATCTCTTCTCTCTCTTTGTTTCTCATAGGGTATGTAGTGGATCCTGAAGTCACAATAATAACAATAGCTGCTGTTGATTATAGGCCTGCTATGTGCCAAGTACATGATCTTCCTTAGTAGTCATGCCAATTGTGATCTAAGGTATTTTAAATCCATTTTATGGAGAAGGATGCAAGAGTTGAAGGCTGTAACAAGTTGTTTCTCAGAGTCAAACAACTAGAATGTAGCTGAACCACATTTGAATTTTTAGTGTGCTTTAATCTGAAGTCTGATCTTTCAACTAAGGGAAGAAATTGTTGACTTTGATGGTTAAGTGGATGGGTTCTCTGAGTTAGCATAGTTTTGTTGTCATCATTTTCACCCACTGTTCCCAAATTTGTTCCGATTTTTCATGGTGACATAAGATTCTCTAGGGTAATACATAAAAGCAGTCTGGGAATCTACAATAGCTACTTTATTCTAACACCTATAGCAGCCTCGAATAATCTTTTGGCTTTTAATGGGACTACTCAGTGCCAGGACATAAAAGATTCTCAGGGAAGGGTAGAGTTATTTAAATTATAACACATGAGCAATAATCTTGAACTGAAATGTCTTAGCTAATGTATGCAAATTAAGACATTTTAATATAAAAATCACCAAAGATTTAAGGTATTAAGGAAAGAAAATTAGGAAAACACACACACACACTTTTTTTTTTCCACCAAGGAAAATCTGTCCTCTTCATTGTTTGATTTGGAGTAGATAAAGGACAGGCATCCTTGCTGTGATAAAAGGTGTTATGCACATAATTCTATGATTGAAGCAAAAAATTGTATTCTAGGTTGCAAGCAGTAAATGATTCATTTCAGAGGAGAATCTAATCCAGCCATTCAGCACTAAGAAATCTCTCTACTAAAATCAGGGATGATTGAAACTCTTAGCATAATGATGGAAGCCCTTGCTGGTGGGCATGATGTGGAGAGGGAAATGTTTTGGATTGTGTAGGGTGATGCAGGAAGCTTTTAGGTTACTTGCAGCTTTTATTTTATCAATTCACACCTGAGAGTTGCACTTTTACTAGAGAATGAAACACAGTAATAGTCATATAATTTAGATTAAAAGAGCTAGATTGAGGAGGACTCATGTACAGAAAAGACTTAGGAATCCATTTGATCCAATTTGACAAATACTTATTGTGGTAAATATCAGGGTAGTGTGCTGGATACCAGGAGGAGCAGCAGGTGCCCCCTAGCCTCAAGGAGCTAAGGTGGAGGCTGAGGAAATAACAGTTTCTTCATGGCCATTTAGTGTCTTAATCTGCTTGGATTGCCATAGACTGAGGGAATAAATGAGCAATTTATTTTTGCATAGTTCTAGAGCCCGGAAGGGTGCCAGTGTAGCTAAGTTCTGGAGAGGGCTCTTCCTGGACTGTGGTGTGCTTACACGGTCTTTCCTCTGCATATGCATATTGGCAAAGAAATCTCTTTCTTCCTCTTAAAAGGCTACCTGTGCTTGGTGTGGTGGCATGCTGTAATCCCAGCAGCTTGGGGAGCTGAGGCAGGAGAATCACAAGTTAAAAGCTAGCCTCAGCAATTTAGTGAGCCATGAGCAACTTAGTAAGACCTTGTCTAAAAATAATAAATAAAAAAAGGCTAGGGTTGTAGTTCCATAGTTAAGCATCCCTGGGTTCAATCCCTAGTACAAAAAAATTGTTTTTTTGTGTGTGTTTTATTGAGCCAGGATCCCACTCCTCTGACTGTATTTACTTCCTAAGAGCCCTATCTCCATGTACATTCACATAATAAGCTAGGGCTTCAGTGTGAGAATTTTGGAGAACACAAGTCAATCCACAGAAATAGACCCTAACTCACACCATAACAACATACCTACATGATAACTCTTCCTCTTTCCCTCTGAATAATAAATTAAAGAAATTTTATAATTTTGCTTGAATAATTTTCTTTTGATGGTACTGGGGATTGAATGAAGGGACACTTTACCACTAAGCCTCATCCCTGGCACTCCCCCGCCCCCCCCCTTTTTTAAAAGAGAGTGTGAGAGAGAGAGGGGGGAGAGAGAGAGAGAATTTTTAATATTTATTTTTTAGTTTTTGGCGGACACAACATCTTTGTTTGTATGTGGTGCTGAGGATTGAACCCAGGCCATACGCATGCCAGGCAAGTGTGCTACCGCTTGAGCCACATCCCCAGCCGCCGCCCCCCCACCCTGCCCCCTTTTTTTAAAAATATTTTTTAAGTTGTAGATGGACATAATATCTTTATTTATTTATTTTTATGTGGTGCTGTGTATCAAACTCAGTGCCTTACACATGTGAGGCAAGTACTTTACAAGTACTTTACAGCCCATTCCTGGCCTTTTTGATTTTATTTTTTATTTTGAGATAGGGTCTTGCTAATTTATTGAGGCTGACTTTCACCTTGTGATCCTCTTGCCTGAACTTCCTGAGTCATTGGAATCACAGGCATGTGTCATCACACTGCACACAAGTAATTCATTTACTTAACCAATGGCTGCTGCTTCTCAGCAGTCATGCACACTAAGGATTTTTTTTTTTTTTTGGTACCGGGGATTAAGCCCAAGGCCCGTTAACTACTCAGCTACCTTCCTAGCCCCTTTTTAAATATTTTATTTAGAGATAGAGTCTCACTGAGTTGCTTTGCTAAATTGCTGAGGCTGGCTTTGAACTCGTGATCCTCCCACCTCAGCCTCCCAAGCATCTGGATTACAGGCATGCACCACCATGCCCAACCCATACTAGGGAATTTTTGTAAAACAAGAGAACTTGTAAAATATCAGTGGACTCTAAATTTGACAATGCTAAATTTTTGTGTTTAACAGCATTAATTAATATTTTGCCCTTTTTTTTTTAAAAAGAGAGAGTGAGGAGAGAGAGAGAGAGAGAGAGAGAGGGAGGGAATTTTTAATATTTATTTTTTAGTTCTTGGCGGACACAACATCTTTGTTGGTATGTGGTGCTGAGGATCGAACCCGGGCCGCACGCATGCCAGGCGAGCGCACTACCGCTTGAGCCACATCCCCAGCCCCAATATTTTGCCCTTTTTATATTCAAGAGCTAGTACTTTTTTCCAAGCATCAAACTCTTGAAAATCTAGTTGGACGCTAGGCATTGTCTGTAATGCCCAATGGATGAAAGAGATGGAGATGTTTCATAGATTCATTACAGATTTCTAGACAGGCACTCCCAACCCCAGCCTTTCTTCCAAGTTCTGGTGCAGCACTTCCAACTCTGTTGGGCATCCTCTTGACGTCCCACTGGCACTTTATACTGGGTGTGTTACAAGCATATTTCCTTCCAACTTACCTCCCACTTATCCGATTTTCTTGTCAATGGTTACATTGACAGCACTACTAGGAGAAGACTTAGAAATTATTGTAATTACCATTAATGGTATTCAAATCTACTGGTACCAGGTTTCAAGAGTGGTAGAGTAACTGCTTAAGTATTACCTGGAAACCTTTCTATTATACTGATTTCTTCTTCCTTGGAGGGTGACACTGGTCAGAGGTAAAGCTTAGAAGCATGATAATTAATGTGCTGTCAAGTTTGGGAAGTTATGTACTTGTGCAGTATTGGTGGAAAGATGAAGAGATTTGGGTCTTAAGAACATGCAACCTATATTAAGAGACCATAATATTCCACTGGCCCTATTGCCCCAATTTAGAGGTTCTCAAAGGGCTTCTCAACTTTCCATGATGCCCCCAGGTTGCTACCTTCAGGGTGATCAAAAATGTTCTCCTCTGACCTCCAGGCTCTCTGTCCTAAGTTCTGAGTTTTAGTGACTTATAGCAACAACTATTAGAAGAAGAAATGCTGCTTTCTCTTGTTTATTTTATTTATTTATTTATTTTTTGTGGTGCTGGGGATTGAACCCAGGGCCTTGTGCATGCGAGGCAAGTACTCTGTCAACTGAGCTATAGCCCTAGCCCTTCTCTTGTTTATTTTTAATCAAGTATGAGGCAGGTTCTTTCTTTAATTTTTCACAGAACACCAGAGATCGAACTCTTTATGAGCCTTGCCAAAACAAAAGCACAAAACAGGAAAATGACCACACCATATAGGCTCAGATTCACCTTAGGGCCCCTCCACCCAACTCTTGACCACTCCTTCCAGGGGGCCAGGTGCAGCTTACCCTTCACTATGGGAATATCGCCAGCATCCCTATGGTTTAAATTTAGTCAAGATACTTTAAGCCTCAGAGAAGGAAGTTTTTCCTTACCTCACTTTTGAAGTTGAACTTCTAGGCCTTAATTTCCTAATTCAGAATGATGGACATAGGGAATATCTATTCCATTCAGGGAATTTAACCCGAAGTTATACTTCATAGTCCTACCAGGACAAATTATAAAGCAGTTTGCTATCAAGATATATTCTAAATTGGGGGTTTTCACTTAAATGATTCTGCATGTTAACTTCAGTGACCTAGTCCAAGCTTCAGTCTGCCTATTCAGTCCAATTCCTTTTCAGTCTCTTCATCAAAGGTTCAAAACCCTTGGGGTGGGCTGGGGTTGTGGCTCAATGATAGAAGCACTTGCCTATCTTGTGTAAGGCCCTGGATTCTGATCCCCAGCACTACAAAAGTGAAAATAGAAAGCAAAAAAAAAAAAAAAAAAGAAAAAAAGAAAGAAAACGCTTTGGGGTGCAGCTTACTCTGGGTCACCTTGTTACACACCCTCTGGGCACAGTAATTATGTCCTTCAGTTGACATAGAAACCCCATAGCAGTTTTTTTCATCTGAACTAACAGAAAGCAGAGCTGTTAAGCCACTAAATCAAGATCAAATCCATCAGGAAGTGGCATGCTGGGATATGAACCAAGGCCTCTTGGTTTCAAATTTGTGAATTTAACTATTATGAGACACTACAAAAGCATACTAGACATTGAATTTGACAGGATTTGGAATAATAATGCTATTAATAGAGAGAGGGCAAAAAGTCCGATAAGAAGGTATAATGAAGGGAGGGAGATGGTGAACTTAGCCTGGGTTATGAATTATGAGTTCCTTTTGCATCACTGGGTTCCCATAGCCTCTTTATCATTTTGTCTGCTTAATGGTATTGTTCTGAAGAATCTTCACTCTCAAGTTCATCACCATCCTTGATTCTGCAGGAGCCATGTACCAGTCCACGCTGTGGTGAAGCAGCCCGTCCGCGGAGCCAGTGGCAGGACCACCATCACAGCAATTGTCCAGACTGGTGGGGACTGGAGCACCGGCCTCTTCAGTGTCTGCAGAGATAGGAGAATTTGTAGGTTTTTTCTCTTAATTTTAAGTTATTTTTCTTACTTTTTCTTACCCAAGATATCAGTGAATGAACCAACTGCATCAGGTACAAAGACCGAAATTAAATGGTTTCAGAATAACTGGACTAACCCAAGTGACTCAAATGTACTCCCTAGCTGGAAAATCTTGCTTCTCAGCACTGTGGATGCTTTTGTAGAATAAGAGGTGCCTTCAAAGATTTTTAAATGACAAAATCCACTGTTGGCAAAGACACTCAAAATAGGCTCCCTCATCCACTGTTGGTAGAAATGTAGATTTCCTCATAGATGGCCTAGAATTACATATGGAAAGAACCTCAAGTGTTACATAGCTTTGATCCAGTAAATACACTTTTTAATTTTAATTTTAATCAATTTTTCTTGGAGTATTGGAGACTGAACCCACGGTCTTTGCACATGCTGAACAAGTGCTCTACCCCAAACCCCAGTAATTACTTTTTTTAGGAGTTTAGTCTAAGGAAATAAATCATGTGCATAGACTTAGCAGGCACATTACATTTTGCACATTGATTATGACAGCAAGAACATGAAATAACCTAAATGTTCACCAGGGTATACCCACAAATCAGTAATTACACAGCCAGATGAAAAGATCTTTTGGATACATGTTTAGGTTAAAGAAACAGGTTGCAAAGTTATGCACATTAGACATCGTTTTTTTTGGGGGGTGAGTAAAAATTTAGAAAAATGTGGAAAGATACATATATAAATGTTTACAGTAGATGTTTCCAGATGGCAAGACAATGAATAAGTTTTATTTTTTGATTATCTCTTTTCAATATTCAGTATTTCTTTGAAGAATATCCAATACTCATTATAACAAGAATGTTCACAAAATGAAACTCCCTTCATGGATTGAAATCTTTTCGGATACTGGTTTAATTATAGAGTTACAAATACCACTGTCCTCTTGCTGCATGATTTTCTCTGGATTTGGAGTTAAAGCATATTGATTCCAGTTTTTACCTTAGGACATTCTAATCCACTTCTGATACCACAAATTAGGATCTCCCTCTTGTGCTTGATACTGTCGCCCTAGGGAACAACTGGGTCAAGGAATCTCTCTTAAAGGAGGGTGGGGATGGTATTGTTTGATAGATGAAGGCCAGTCTCTTAAGTTCAAAATCCAAAGACCCTGGGTCTTACTGTTTTTGGAGAATATGACTCTCCCCATCTTGTGAAGCTTTCTGGGAACATCTGAACTTTCCTGACAGTAACACAATATGCATCAGCTGGAAACCTCTGAGCAAGTCCTCATTCGGCTGAGTCTTGAGGCTCAGCTGTGCAGGTCTGTTCCTGCCACTGCTACCAATGTGGATTTCTGACCAGATGATTATGGTAGCCATTCTCTGGCTCTCTCAGGGCTTTTCTTGATTCTCTAGTTGTTACTTAGTACCAAGGTAAAGAGAAGGCAGAATAACCATGCAGAGATGTTTGTCACATTTGATTAGGGGCTGGGTGACATGAGTGTACCCTACCTATGGCAAAGGCCTAACTATAATGTGGTTAAGAGAACAGGTTTTATTAGATATGGGCCTCACCTTGATTCCTCACTCTGTTCTTTTTAATGGTTTTTTAAAAAATTTGTTATTTTTTAGTAATATGTGACAGTAGAATGTATTTTGACATATTATATATACATACATGGAATATAACTTCCCATTCTTTCAGTTGTACATGATGTGGAGTTACACTGGTTTTGTGTTCATATATATATATATATAGGAAAGTCATTTCTGATTCGTTCTATTGTCTTTCCTATTCCCATCCCTCTTCCCTTCCTTTTATTCCCCTTTGTCTAATCCAAAAATACTTCTGTTCTCCACCCACTCCCCTTATTGTGTGTTAGCATCCACATATCAGAGAGAACATATGGCCTTTGGTTTTTTGGGATTGGCTTATTTCACTTAGCATAATAGTCTCTAGTTCCATCCATTTACTAGCAAATGCCATAATTTCATTCTTCTTTATGGCTGAATAATATTCCACGGTGTAGATATATCACATTTTCTTTATCCATTCATCTGTTGAAGGGCCCTTAGGTTCCTTCTGTAGCTTAGCTATTGTGAATTGAGCTCCTATAAACATCGATGCCTTACTCTGTTCTTAAATGTCTTGTAACCTTGAGAAAATTCTCTGGGTCTGCATTTCTCCCCTCTAAAATGAAGATAATAAAGATATTAACCTCAAGGGTTGTTGTTAAGATTAAAACAGATAATGCAAAGAACCCACTCTTAATACTAGTTTGGAGCATTACTGGATCAGTTGGGGATATTTGGTTGTAAGCCAAATTAGATTGAATGGTGCTTCCTTAAAATTCAGGTCCATTTAAAACCTCTGAATGTAACCTTGTATGGAAGTAAGGTTTTTGCAAATGTAGTCAAATTAAAGTCTCACTGGATTAGTTAGGGTGGGCAAGGGGTTCTCCCTGGAATCGTCCAGAAGGATCTAACCCTGCCAACTCCTTGATTTGACTTCTGCCTCCTATATTTTCCAGTGAGAGAATTTCTGTTATTTTAAGATGCTCAATTTGTGGTATTTTGTTATGGAAGCCCTAGAAAACTAATGTAGAGGCAAATGCTAGACTTCATTAGAAGATAATCTAGTTCATCGAGTCAGAAAGGACAACATGCGTCGTTACCAGGAGCTGACAATCTACATATCACCAAATGTTTTTACCCTTGTGTCATCCTATCTGGGAATTGAGGTTTTAGCAGACACAACTCAATTTGCCTGGTTTGGGTCACATGCCTACTGCTTGGTAAGGCCAGGGCGTTCTGAATGACAGTCCTACTAATATTGCTCCTAAGAGTGAAGGGATAATTTCCCAAATTTACTATTAGGGTGCTGTTACAAGGAACATCCCAACACATATTACTACAATGTTAATTGTAGTGAATCTTAGCTATTAATATTGAATGCTATTGGCTATTTTTTGTTTTCCTTCAGCACATTGAGAGCCAAGAGTAGAGACAAGAGGCTTAGATTGGATGCTGCAATGATTTCTACCTAATCCTAGGATCCCCTAGAAAGATGACCAAAGAAAGGCTCTCTCCTCATCTTATTTACCTTAAACATTGCTGTACTGCTCAGCTTTTCTCTAACTCCCATCAAAGTTCAGGATACCACCAGACTATTTTCCTGAGGATTCCATTTGAGAGCCAGTTCTAGTGACAAGGGGAGAAGGAAGGAAGTGACAAGGGGAGTAGGAAGAAAGTGACAATGTGGAGAAATACAACACTCTTTACAACTGGGCAGGAATCATGCAGGAAGATATCACAGATCTAGCATGCAAGGTGATTGAATGTCATGTTCTAACTGTTCCCTACGTGGGCCTTCATTGGTGACTGTTCATAGTGTCTCTAAGTTAATGGCCTCAGAAAAACTCTTTAAAGGCAATATCACTTTGTGCACTCATTATCTACACCATATCTGTGAGGACACAGGTGGAGTATGAGTGCTATGAATCTCGGGCTTCTTCCCATTCTTGTGTAAAAGGACTTTTAATTGGGAATTATTTCATCCATAGAGGATCATTTTAAGTAAATCACTGTGCAAATAGTTGTGACAGGCTTGGGAACAAAAACAGAACTGCTTCCATGCCAGATTCCCATCCTGGGATATTTTTCCTTTAAATGCTGGGAATTATTGCTCCAATTTGTCATCCATTAAGCAAAGGGTACATTATGAACAGCAATGATTTCCACTTCTTTTTGACATTTTGCATCTTCATTTTATGGTAATTATATATTTTTAACTGCCTCCCTCTTCCCACTCCTGTACTTTTATCTGAATTTACTCTGCACTGGGACTTGCAAATGGGTGTCTTTGTGTCCTTCATAAATAGAGTACCCAAGAGCTCAAATGTGAAGATGAGGCCAAGGTGGAATAAGTAACAGCTAAAGTCATAGTGAATAAAAAACTGTGTATTCTGGCTTTAGGAATATTTGTGATATTGTTCCAAAGAAGTTTATACAAAAGGTGTAATCAATGTTGGTTTGTAATTCAATCAATATTTTCTGAATTCCCACCTGTGTGTAGGCTACATGATGTATGTTATAGACATAATAGTGAATAAGACAGAAATAATTTTGTAGAAGAGGGACAATTAATAAATAAACAAAATAATTGCATTTGTAATAAATGCCATAAAGGAAATAGGGTATTATACAAGGAAATGATAGAGGATATGGTAAAGGATGGTTTTTCAGAAGACTTGCTTAAACTCTATCTGACCAGTAAGAAGTATCCAGGCTCTCAGTGTAGGGACACTGAGAAGGCACTGTAAACAACAGGTAGTAAGACTGATACGTACTAGGAACCATAAGACGCCCAAGATGGATGGAAGGAAGCAAACCAGGATTTTCTTTGAGGAAGGAGGAAGGAGGCATGAAAAGGCATCAGACTGCGATTGGTGTCCCCTCACTGTATCTCAGGTTAATAGTACACTCTCTGAAAGCAAGAGCCACAGTTGTATTGTTTACCACTCTGGTGTCCAGCCAAGCACCTGGTCCATAAGAGGCACTTAAAAATATTTCCTGAGCCGGGTGTGTTGGCACAGGCCTATAATCCCAGCAGCTCAGGAAGCTGAGGCAGGAGATCACAAGTTCAAAGCCAGCCTCAGCAACTTAGCAAGGTCCTAAGTAACCCAGTGAGAACCTGACTCAAAATAAAAAATAAAAAGTTCTGGGGATGCAGCTCAGTGATTAAGCACCCCTGGGTTTAATCCCTGGTACAAAAAAACAAACAAACAAACAAAAAAAAAAACCAAAAAACAAAATGAAACAAATTACAAAAAAAAAAAAAAAAAAAAACCCAAAATTCGCTGGACACAAATAAATGCATAAATTGTAATCTGTATTTTCACTGCTTCTTCTTATTCTTTTTTTTCTTGCACTTAATTAAAAGAATTATAGAGCCTCTGAGTTAGAAGGGATATTGGAGGTCAGTTGGTCTGCTTGTCTGAATCCCTTCTGCAATAATCAGGATAGCCTTGGCATTGTGAACACTTCAGGGAGGAGAGCTTATTGCTTTTGCAATAGCTCAGTTAAAAAAATCATTTTGAAAGATTATTTAACACACAAGGTAGAACTCAAAAGTATCTACCTTTTTTTTTTTTTTTGTATTTGAAAAGCAAGTACTCCCTCCTGCTTTCCACCTACCCAATTCTTCTCCAGAGGCAAATACTCTTGCCTGAGCATAGATATAGTCCATATACCTAGAAGGATATAAACATTTTAAAAATGAAACTATTTTGTATTATAAAAATATCTCATAATCATTGTAAAAAAGAAACTTACAAAAGACTCTTAAAAAGCAGTTTGGTAATTGCAACCCTTGAAGATAAATGATGTTAACATTTTAGTTTCTGTTTTTTTTCTCAGACTTTTTACTCTTGTGTGTATATGTATATAATTTTCACAAATGGTAGAATTGTAAACACACATTGGTCTGCATTTTGTTTTGTTTTAATTTAGCAATACATTTAGGTGACCAGACCATATCAGCACATCTGGAGGTGATTTTTTTAAAATTGCTGCCAAGATTCCATTTACATTTTATTGTTCCATATTTTTTTTATTCAGAAATCCCCATTGGTGGACCTTTATGTAGTTTCCAGATTTCCTGCTATGCAAACCAATGCTGTATGAATGTCCTTGTACGGGGATCATTTTGCATGTCTGTGCGTATAGCTGTTGGATAATTGCCTAGGGGTGAACCTGCTGGTCAAATAGTCTGTGCCATTTTAAATCTTGATGTATATTGCCAAATGGCTTTATGTTTGGAAGTTGTACTAATTTACACTTTCACTGGCAATGTAGGCGTGTGCTCCATTCCTTTTTAAAGCATCTGTTATTGCTAGAAGTTTCTGCATTTTCATAATAATTTCTGAAATGTGGCTTGCTGAAATTTCCACCCACCTTTTCTACTTCTTCTCCCTGAGGCTTCTCACTTCTCTTTATCTTGGCTCCCCCATGAGTTAGGGTGAATAATGAACCACATTATACACAGAAGGGTGGACCCTGCCTCAGAGAATAGACCTGGGTCATTCAGGCTGGAGTGCTTACTCTTAGGTAAATACCAGAGGTTTTTTTGGGTTAGGAAGAGGCTAAATTTATACCACAAATCCTTCTGAACCTTAGTACGTTTAAAAAGCAAAAACAAACAAAAAAAACCCTCAAACAAACACTTTTTTTTCCACTAAGAACACATTAATACATTCACCTTATTAAAAAATGAGATATTACAGCCCCTTTTTTAAAAACTCAATTTGGAGCCAGATGGTGACATATGTCTGTAATCCCAGTAGTTCAGCAGGCTGAGGCATAAGGATCACAAGTTCAAAACCAGCCTCAGCAACTTATCGAGACCCCAGGCAACTCAGTGAGATCCTGTCTCGAAATACAACACAATAAACAAACAAAGAAACAAACAAATAAATAAATAGAATAAAACAAAGGGCTGGGATTGTGGCTCAGTGGTTAAGTGCCCCCTTGAGTTCAATCCCCAGTACACAATAAATAAATAAAAATAAAAATCCTCTCAGTTTGGAAGGTTCCTTTTAGATTTTTCTCTGTACTTATATATGTATCCATTAGTAATACATACTATTGATTCATAATTATTTCAAGGAAACATAATTGGCACTATGCTGTGCATACCATTTTACAGTTTGATTATTTTTAAAACTCAAAATATATCTTAGAAATTTTATATGTTGGGTCTTAATAGATCTTTCATATTGCTTTTTTTTTTGGTACTGGAGATTGAATCCAGGGGTGCTCTATCACTGAGCTACGTCCCCAACTGAGCTACATCCCCAGTGTCTTTTATTTATTTTTAAATTTTGAGTCAGAGTCTTTTTTAGTTGCCCAGGCTGGCCTTGAACTTGCAATTCTCCTGCCTCAGCTTCCTCTAGTTGCTGAGATTGCAGGTGTGCCCAGGTTCTACTGTATTCTTCATGATTCCCTAGAATAGTTACATCACCTTGGCTTATTTGCACTCTAGTCTATAAATGTACATTTAAGTTGTTTTAAATTTCAAGTTACTATTCTTGTACCTACATCTTGGTGTGCACATGTAAGCGTTACTCTAGGGTAGATATTTATAAGTGGAATTACTAGAGAATTTTAAATTTTAATAGATTCAGCAAAGTTATCTTCCTAAGTGACTGTGCCATTTCCATTTGTTTGTGGAGTACCTATTT
Organism: Spermophilus citellus; assembly: GCF_964194105.1. Classification (NCBI taxonomy): domain Eukaryota; kingdom Metazoa; phylum Chordata; class Mammalia; order Rodentia; family Sciuridae; genus Spermophilus; species Spermophilus citellus. The sequence goes on from NC_138182.1 coordinate 185,067,603, forward strand.
TTCTGATTCTCCACAGCATATGATGTTCACAAACATGGACAAGTTTTGTCTTCTTATGGGTTATAAATGCTTTCTGATAGTCTTAATATGCATTTTTTTTAAAATAAAATTTTAAATTTTTATTTTAGTGTTTTAGATGTACACGGACATAATAACTTTATTTTATTTTATTTATTTTTATGTGATGCTGAGGATCAAACCCACTGCCTCATATGTGTTAGGCAAGCATTCTGCCACTGAGCCACAACCCCAGCCCTTAATATGCATTTCTAATGGTACTGAGCAAATTTTCCTGTCTGTTTTTGGCCATTTGTATTTCCTTTTCAGTGAGATACTTGCTAATGCCCATTTTCTTCTTTTGTTTAATCTTTTATATATTGATTTACAATTCTTTGTGTATTCTTGATACCTATCCTTGGCCTGTGAGATGTGTTGTAAAATTTTCTTCTAGAGCCAAAAATATCCCATCATCCCACTCTTGGACATCCCTTCTTGGGGTGCAATCTGACAGAATTTTCATATCTTACTGCACTCCTCAAAGTACAGAGCAGAAGCACTTGAAACAAAGGAGTTGCATGATTTAAGACTGCCACACAGCACATATGAGGTAGTGATAATGGAGATACATTTGGGAGAATGTGAATCCACAACCAAGGTGGCAGAATAGATAATATGTAAAACATCAGAACATACATATAGTAGTTAAGGTCAGACTTTCTGAATTCAAATATGGTTTTTGTCCCTCACTAATAATTACTTAAGTCTACTGGAGACCAGTATCCTCATTGTAAAATGGGGATAATAACAGGGTCAATTTTATAGGATTTCTGCAAAGATTAAAAGAGTTTATATGTACAAAATGTCTTTAGCAGGACTTGGCACATAGTAGTTTGGTATAAATATAATAGAAGCTTCTATATAATAGAAGTAGCTACTATATAATAGAAGTAGTTACTGTATAATAGAAGTTTGTTTTCCATGTTTTGTTAAAATCACATTGAACTTCTGATCCAAAGTAATTGAACTTTGGTGTTTCTTTCAGAAACTAGTACCAATTCCTAATGAACACTAGATAATATAGTTATATGATAAAAATATTACAAGTAAAAGAATTGCTTTTGAATTATAAAAGTAAGGCACAGAAGCTCCACTGCACATAAACAGCTTCTTTATAATATACTTCCTAAGGATGATGGGCATTCCTCTTTACCAGTTAAAGTATTGCAACTGAGGAGATTGTAGAAACACATTTTATTGGCTGTTTGGTTTGCCAGCTTTACAATTGCACAACTTTTGATTAATTTCTTATTTGTAGAGATTTGCACTATTTTATAAGCCATGCATAAAATGTGATTTTATTGGTTTTTATAAATGCTTAAATCCTAATTCAAGGTTGCGTACAGTGTGACCACTCTGTACTTGCTGTAAATTTTCTGGACCATTTGTTATCCTCTAAGCTGTTCATATCAGTTGTCAGTGTTGGGTGAGGCCTGGGTTCCCCAGCACTGCAAATAAATGGCAAGCAAAAACCATAATAAATAAAAAAGACTGACAATAGCAAAGGTTGAATAAAAATAGAATGTGGGACAATTAGAACTTTTATACATTTATGGAGGGGCTGTGAAATTATACAAATACTTTGGAGAGAACTATTGGTCATTTTTTGTGTGTGTGTAAAGTTAAACATATATCTATCCATGACTTAGCAGTTCCCCTCTCAGGAATCTACCCAAGTAGAATGAAAACATATGTCAATATAAGGACATAGATAACCATTCATAGCAATCTTCATTGTAGGAATCAATAATGGAATAATCAAGTGTCTATTAGTGGGGGAATGGATAAGCAAAATGGAATATTCATACAGTAGAATACTACTTGATAATAAGAACAGACCTCATAACAACATAGATGAATCTCAAGAAACATGATGTTGAACAAAAGAAGCCAGATACAAAAGAAACATGTGACGTCCAAGGAGAGGTAAAATTCACCTATGAACATAGAAACCAGAACTGTGGGTTCCCTCAGGAGTGGGAAGCAGGAGAATTGGGGGTGACTAGAAAAAGGGCACAAGAACTCTGGGTGAGGGCAATATTCTCCATGTTCAGTTGCTTGGGTAAATATGATTGTCAGCACTCATTCAACTGAATACTTAAGATATGTATATTTTCTTGTACATAAATTATGCCTCAATACAATATTTATTGAATGCATTTTTCAAAGACTGTGTTTAGGTTGGTATCTTCTGCTGATTCATAGTCCTAATTATTTGTATTCATCAGGGTTGTCATTTTTTGCAATGCTAGATGACATAACATTTTAACTGTATATCAGGGTTCTCAACCTGTGGCCCATTAATGGTTTTCCAGGTCTCTGTGAACTCCATGAAATTAAGTGCACAATTTTGCATGCCTATGTGCATGTACTTTTCTTTTCCCTTGTGAAGCAAGTTCATAACTGTCATCATATTCTCAAAAAGATCTGTGACCCAAAATATATTTAAAATAGAACCTCTGTGTTAGAAGGTTTGTGCTGAATATGTAGGAACCTGTATCAGTAGATGAAGATGAGTGAACTAATAAATGACAAAGTTTCCTGCTGACAGTTAAGGAACCAAGCACCTAATAGTTTGCAGATTGAAACTGACAGATGTTGGTGGCTCCAATGAAACTAACAAAAATTAGAATAACCTTTTGGTCTGAGAAATAGAAGAGAACCCTGATAAGACTAGGAAGCAGAATGAGTGTACCATCAAAAGCTTTCAATCATATTTATAGGAACTATATCTGTTATTCAAGAGTATCCTATAGATTGTGTCTGTTTTTAATATTGAAATTAGATAGATGAAAACAATGGAAGCAACAGTTATGATTCAAAAATTATTCACCACATTTCTCTTGACAGGAAAAACCAATTACCATAACCAATGCTAACAGAATTGTATCAGGTTCAGCTTTGTCAGTGTTTAACAAAAGAAGACAATTTTAATGTGGCTCAGTTATAGCAATATTCATACACTGAATTTTGAGGAACTGGTTGTTCATTCCCCATCCCTGATTGCAGGGAGGCAGTGCAGCATTAAATTGGTGGCAGAGGGTTGTAAATGCTATTTAAGATGAGCAGTCACTCACTCCCTGAACATCTAAGAACCTTGGTTTTCTTTGGTATGATCATTAATAGGCTTCTGTGGTCTGTTTTGTCCGCTGTGTCTTGAGTGTGACATTGCCAGGAACTATGGAGAGTGTCCTTGTTGGCCTTTGTTACCTGGTTCTACCTTTGCACTGAGAATTGGCACAAGAGAGAGACATAAAATTCAGGTGAGTGCATTTGAGGCCTATGTGACCCTCAGTCTATGAGAACCCGGATGCCTTCCAAACATGTGATTTATGGGCTGGGGTTATGGCTCAGAGGTAGAGCGCTCGCCTACCATGCATCTGGGCTTGATCCCCAGCACCACATTAAAAAAAAAATAAAATAAAGACATTGTGTCCACCTATAACTAAAGAAATAAATATTAAAAAATAATTAAAAAAACGTGATTTACCAAAAAAAGTATGAGTGAAAATGTTTTAAAATGACACATTTAATGTGCAACTTGGACAAAGGACAGATGTTTCCGATTTGGTCCTTTTTAGTATGAAGTATAAGTTAACTAAAATGCTATATTGTGAAAGGTATTTCCAAGTAGAAGGTAAATGCAAATAGTTGGTCAGTGGGCTTATTGTTGGCCAAATTGTGCTGCCTGAGACCTGCTTTGAGGATTAGTAATAGGAGGAGATAGCTGTGAATGGTCTTCTCTGTAAGCCAATACACAGTCCTTTCCTTCAATAGAAATAAAACCAATTTCTGTCTCTTATTACTTCAAGAGAAGGCGATAGACAGAATCACACCAAATTTGTAGGATGTACTTGGAAGTTCTGACTTAAAATATTACCTATGTGATCTGTGCAGAATTCATTTTGAGGGCTCCCCCAGCATGTCTGAAACTAAAGTACATGAGAGGTTGGGGAGTGACTGATCACGCATATTAAGATGTGGACATTAAGAAAAAAGGTACCTCTTTATGTATTCTATGGAATGATCCCGATGATATAATTTTATGTGGAAAAAAATAACAGAAGTATTCAGCTATTCTCATAAAAAACTTTATATGTTGACATAGAATTTATCTGCAAGTATATATAAGAAACAACGGTTGCTCCCAGATAGGTAAATGATTGGGGACAGATGTAGAGGAGGATTTATTTTCACTTCCTATCCTGTTTTACTTTGGACCATTGCACTTACTACCAACTCAAAATAAATAAATAAAATAATCATAAATATTAGGTCCTAAGAGAAAAATTCCAGGATATTAACAGAAAAATCACTGGTTTCACATAGGAGCTCCATATCAAAAGTTTTGAGGGCAGGTCTCTGAATCACAGGCACTATTTGCTACTGAGCCACTTGGTGTTTGGACGGTCCAGTGCCCTGGGTGTTGGTGGATCTTGGAAGCAGTGAGTGGGATGAGTCAGCAGGTAGCATTTTATAGGTGCCCACGTAATGGAAATGAGCTTGTTTGACTTAGAATAGAGACCCTGGTCCTGCCCTTAAATGCATTTACCTCTATAGGGCACACTGTTCGAGGATTGGCTGGTGGTGCACTGCTGTTGGCCTTTTTCCATCTGTCAGGTGGCCCGGGAACTCAAGATGAGAACTTCTCAACTCTATGAAATCTGTGCAGTCCCTTCAACTAAGGACACCCTGGTTTGATGGAGCAAAATAACCCTTCCTCATTCCCCCAAGTCCTCCCTCTCAAACCCCTCTTAGTAGAACAATTGTTTTAAGTTTTCACTGAAACAATAGGAAAATAAATGATGTCCCCCACTACTGTCTCTGCTGTTGTTCTTTACCTATTCCCCTGATGAGGACTTTATTATTTGTCTGAATTTGCTGTTCCAAACCAGCCACATAAAACACATTCTGGAGGTGCGGTGTGCTTCCCTCCTGGTCTGGAGTTTGAGGAGGTTGCATTTTTCTACCAGCTTTCCACTGCCAGCCTTTCCTGAGGGATGTCTAGGAGGCTGGGAGAATTGTCCTATTTTCTTTTGCCAAGCCACTTTCCCCAGAGTGTCAGTGATGGGGTAGGAGATAATGAATTTTAGTTTGCTCTAAATGTCACTGAAACACATAAGCCATTGTCCTTCCCTTGTCTTGACTCCTTCACTTTTTTTTGGTACTGTGATTGAACCACTGAGGCACATCCCCCAAGCTTTTTTTTTTTGTTTTTAAATTTAGAGACAGGATCTCCCTAACTTACTTAGGGCTTCACTAAGTTGCTGAGGCTGGCATTGAACCTGTGATCCTCCTGCCTCAGTCTCCTGAGCTGTTGGAATTACAGTCATGTGCCACTACACCTGGCTTCCTTCAATCTTAATGAAGAAGAAAGTCTCAGGTTGGTGCTAATCTTGAACACTTCCCTAACACTTGTACTGTTTTTGTCTCAGGCTCAGAGTCTTAGGTGGCCAACTATTATGGGTTGAATTGTGTTCTTTACATTCCACGTATGTCACAAAAAAAGATATTTGCATTCTTAATCCCTGGTACCCGTGAATGTGATCTTATTTGGAAATATGATCTTTTGCAAATGTAATCAAATTGAGGTCATTCATGGGGTTCTAAATTCCAGTATGACTGATGTCATTATAAGAGGAGAGGAGACCCAGAATTGGAGATCCAAAGGGAAGACTCCCATGTGAAGTCAGAGGTAGAGATTGGGGTGGTACTGCCAAAAGCCAGGAATGCCTGGGGCTGCCAGGAGTTGGAAGAGACAAAGGAAGATCCTGACCCAGAAGTTTTGGAGGAAGCTTGGCCCTGCCAACTTGATTTGATCAAATTTGATCTTGATTTCAGATTTCTAGGCTCTAGAACTCTGATAGAATGTTCTGTTATTTCAAGCCACTCAGTTTGTGGTGATTATTGTAGCAGCCCTAGGAAGCTAACCTAGCACCATCTACCATGTGAACCAAGTCCATGTCCAGTGTTAGTTAAGGTAGCACCATAGTGCAGAGCTGAAGAGCTTGGAGTTTGAGCTGAAAACATATTTATTAACTTTGCAACCATAGGGAAATTTGCTAGCCTCTCTCTTAGTTTCCTCATCCGTAGAGTGGGATGGTCATAGTGTTGACCTCATGTGGCTGTGAAGATTATAAGTCAAGACATTTAGTGTTTGGCAAGTACTAAGTACTCAGTAAATATATGATATTACTATTTTTTGGTCACCTTATATTTATAGAAAATTATACTAGTCTTCCATTTACAGTTGGGATATAAAATTTTCCTTGACATTAAATTTGAGATGAAAATTGAGTCAATTAAAACAGGAGTATTCAGTAAATAACATAGCTGGTCAGTGGCTATGGCAAACACTGTGAAGGTAATAAAACACTGAGCATTTATATATGCCAGGTACTATTCAAACCCCTCTGCAGGTTTTAAGACATTGCATTCTTGACATCCTTTAGGAAAGTGCTATTATAATTCCCAGTTTCCAGAAAAGGGATTTCTGAGCCACAGAAATGGTAAGTAATCTGCCTAAGGTCACACAGCTGGTAACACAGGCAGCCCAGCTCTTGAAGCTGCTATGCTCCTAACCTCTACACAGAATACACAAGGTTTCCAGACAAGAGGCTATTTTGGGACCTCATGGTTGTACAAACCAGATTTTGCTCTACAGAGGTGAACTCAGCCTGATCAGCCTTGAGAGGAAGTATTACCTGTCCCTGCACCCAGCGACTTCCACAACTAGTTCCATCCAATTCTCTATTGGATGTCCAGAGCAGCTTCCAGGAGCTAAATCTCTTTGGGAAAAGTTAAATAGATGGTGTTGACATATAATCTATGGTAAAGTACTGCTCTCTCCAAACCAGCTACTGAAAAAAACCAAGCCTGGCTGACAACTCTATTAAATGAAAATAAACCTGTTTTTATTGTTTCATGCTAAAATACATCTCAGGCTCCACAAGCTCACAGCTGGGGACAGTACACATTTTTGGCAAAGGAGACCTTGGTAAACTCTGCACTCTCACATGGTTGACCCCTCCCTGGAGATGGCATTTCATACACAGGCTTCTAGCACAGTTTTCTTCTCTGCTGATGAAGGATGTGACTGGACCTCTCCAGCAAGGCAGCCCCTTTCCCCTTTGCTTCTTCAGATCAGTCCATGTGGAAAAAGAGCGTACTTAGCACTTCATTATAGCCAAAAACTCAAGCATGTAAAACTCTGGGCTCTGAAAGCATTGAGTGTACCACAGCATCACAGATCACAAAACAGAATCCATATGTAGAGTTCTTTGAAAACGAATGGTAGTGAAGGGTCCTGAAGGGAGGTGGCTTAGGATTTCTGGTTTCCTCTAGAAGGACACATCAAGGCCAAGATAAAATGATTTGACAAAAATACGTGCCCCCTGCCCCCTCCTGCCCACCAGGGGAGACATTATCCAACACTGGAAATTCACATTAGAGATAGTACTAATTCTGTATGGAGCAGCTCATGACCTCAGTTTTACACCAAGTTCTGAGTGGTACAAATCTGAGTTATCCAACCATGAAGACACCTTCTGTATGTTTTTCTTCTTATTAGAAAATTTCTTTTGGTTTTCCAGGATGTAAAGGTGGAACAAATCTCTGATGATTCCCTGTGGGCAGGTAACACCAACATGTACGCAACGGACATTTCAAAGCAATCCATGTGGAGTGTTGTACCAACCTGGCAAATGAGCAAACAAAAAAACTCTCCAAAGTTCTCTGCTTTGAAGTGGAATATACTAAGGAAATAAGCTGCCAGCCCTGGAACTCTATTTTTTGGAACAAAGATATGAAAATCTTGGAAGTCCTTTAAGTGCCCACTTTCCTGTGCAATAATTTTTATGTTGATATATTTTGTATATTTAAGGCTTATTTATACAACATTCCATAATGGCTACACATTATACCCCTTTCTTAAACATTATTCGCAGACATATTAACCCATAAAGTTTTTCTTTTGGTCTATTAAAAACACTGGACTTAAAAAAAGGTAAGCACACACACAAGAATATACAATTTTTTCTCCTTGTATTTGTTTGTGGAGGAGTGGATTTTTCTACTTATCCATTTTTTCTTCATTTCTGCCTAGACAACACCCCCTCCCCCTGACTGAACATCATAATAAATAGCGACAATTTCTGGAGCTGAACGAAACTCAGACGTCATGTTTGAAAACTATTCTAGGGCAAATTTCTGGGCTTCAGGTCATCATTATAATCATTCAAATCCACCTTCCTCTGCTTCTTTGCCATTCCCACCATTTTTTGACCCCTCACCCTTTGGAATCTGTGTGCTCGAGGTGCAGACTTTAGAAAATGGGGAGCCTTCTCTAAGCTTCTGGGTTTGGCTGGGAACAAGTCAGATTCTTTCTTTTGTGTTTAGGAAAGTATTTGTTTTATAGGTTCAACAGGCTCAAAAGGAAAAGCTAAATCCCTCAGAAACCCTCCATAATGAGTCACAGAGAGTTCCCACAGACTTAAAAAATAGCATGTGTAAAAATTAGTAGTGGTGGAGTCTCTGTTGCTCCAGTTGTGACTTGCAGAAGCCAGTGTATGAAGATGGAAATGTGGGCAAGAGGGTCTTCAAGACAAGGCTGTTAATAGCCATTGTGGTCAGTGGCTTCGGGTGACTAAAGGTTATGTTGTTTTCCCTAGATTTTTTTTGGTACTGGGGATTGAACCCAGTGGTGTTCTACTACTGAGCAGCATCCACAGACATTTTAACTTTGAGACACAGTTTCACTAAATTGCTGAAGCTGGCCTTGAGCTTGCCATCCTCCTGCCACAACCTCCCAAGTTGCTGGGATTATAGGTGTGCACAACCATGTCCAGCTTCCCTGCACTTAACCTTTCCATATATCACTTACAAACTTAAAATCCTCCCAACTGGGGCTGGGGTTGTGGCTCAGCAGTAGAGTGCTCGCCTGGCACGTGTGAGGCCCTGGGTTCGATCCTCAGCACCACATAAAAATAAGTAAATAAAAATAAAGGTATTAAAAAAAATCCTCCCAACTGTGGAATTCTATGGCTTAACCTTGGAAAATGAAGTCATTAAACTTGTATTCAGGTGGGCTCTAAGGCCTTGAAATAGTAACACAGATCTAGGCATCTGAAAGCTCATTTCTGTTTCTGTCACTGCTGAGGCTAAGGAGGAGCCAATCTGAATTCCTCCCAGAGAAAATTGCAACCAACATTAGGTCACAGGAGCCAAGAGAAAAAGAATGACTGACAGCAGTACTGTCTTTGTCCATGTGTGAGAAGGAGCTGCCCTCATTGAATTATTGTTCCGGAGTTCACGCATACCTCCTGGCTTCTCACCCACCTCTCAGCAGATGCCAGTACTTTGGGGCCTCTTGTTGCTTTTTATCACCTTCTCCTGTGGTTAACTGCGAGAAGGGTATGGTTAAGAAGCCCAAGTTATTCATCCCAATAAAAAAATGGGCGCCAGTTTAAGTTCTGCACGTGACAGTTCCACATGGAAGAAAACATTTCTGTAACTATAAATGCAGTCCTTGCTCTGATGGTGGTTTGGTTGGCAATTAAAAAACAGCATGTGTAAAAATGTCTACAAGCAGGACTGCATGAAGGGCTGAGGATGTCAGTGCAAAACCAGGATGCTGAACTGGAAAACAACCAACACATCCCAGTGATGCTGCATTCCCTTTAAAATCTCTGTTAGGACACCTCGTGCATTTAAAAATGAAATTCTTATTTTGCTGTCCTTAGATTGGGGAAGAGATTAAAATGGATATGGTTCAAAAAAATTTAAAGGTATTTATGAATTTACTTATCTGTTGTAAAGTCTCTCTCAGGTCAACATAGATAATCTAAAAATACTAAGTTGCCAAGGATGACCTTGATGTTGTGATCCTCCTGTTTCAGCCTCCAGAATTGTTGGGATTACAGGCATGCACTACTGTGTCTGGCTAATGGTGTTTTTTTTTTTTTTTGTGTGTGTGTGTTGTGTGTGTGTGTGTGAGACTTATTTATAAACATAAGAGGATGCACAGTTATAGTTGATTTTTGTGTCTTTCTACTTGAAATAGCTTGTGAAATAGCATTGCAGTGTATGGTATCTGTCTTAAAATGTCAGAGATTTTTCTTGTCTGAGGTTCTTTATGTATATGGTCCTTGTTTCCTTGACCACTATTTTCTAATAGACATTTTCTGCATCAGAAGTTATGGGGGGTGGTGGGACAGAATGTAATTGGAATGGAAAAGAGTGAGGATGTGGCAGAGGGATATAGGATACTTGGTGGGGAGTCAGAGCAGGGGGTAAAAGTTAGGGGACATTTTGAAGAAGTATTGGCCTCTGCAGATTGAACACCTGAGAGAGAATATTATGGTATCCTTGGTGTTGCTCTAAATCTGAGCTGGAGAGACAGGTCAGACTCAGCTGGAAGGTATTTGATAGCCTTCTCTTCATCCATAAGGTGCTATGCGGTGACAAATTGACAAGACCAAGTTTGGGGCTTTGACAATACCAGTGAGTAAGAGGAGGGGTGGCAGCCTAGTCTAACCTGCAGTGGCACATGCCTCACTTGCTTTTCCCCATCCTTGCCCACCACCTGTTCATACTGGCGGTGAAGACAGATCTGCTCTCTCTCCTATTACCCTCCTCCCTTGGAGGACAGTCGGTTTTTCTGTTCCATTCCTGATGTTCGAAGAATGTCACATGGTCAACACATGTTCATTGAGAGGCTTCCTTCCAAGCAGATTGTTCCCTCCAGAATATCTATTGAGATGACTACGAAGGCAGGCTCTGCAAAGGTGAGAAAGATTTCAGAATTTGTTGTGTAAGAAAGCAGTCTGGGAAGAACTAAAAATTTTTAACATTCTTAAGCCTTTTGGGCAGGAATGTTTTTGTTTGATTTTGATTGATTGATTGATTTTTTGCACAAGAGATGCTGCATCCTCAATCTGTCCTATCAGGAGGTACGTGGAAATAGCATCTATTTCCCCAGTGCTGGTGATTCTAACATTGGCCTTTTAGTGAAAGTAGTTGCCTACCAGAATTCTCCAGGTAAGGCTGCAATTTTCCCCTTTGTGATTAATAAGTATCCTGTGAGGAGATACTCTGAGGTTCTTTAAGCTTGCACCCCCTAGTTTCAGCACCCATTGATTTGTTTAAAAAAAAATTTTTTTTTAGTTGTAGATGGACACAATACCTTTTTTGTTTATTTATTTTATGCGGTGCTGAGGATGAAACCCAGTGCATTATCCATGCTAAGCAGGCACTCTACCACTTAGCCACAACCCCAGATCCATTGATTTTTGCATGAACCAATTATTAACTGCAATGGTTGCTGAATGGTGATTGCTAATTTCACTGACTATCTGCACCTAGTAGTTGGCACACTACTGTGAGGAAGAGCTTTCCTTTCTTCCCATTTCCTTATTTATATCAAGAGGAACTTAGGGATTCCTGTTTGATCCTATGGTTTATTATCTGTTGTTGCCCCAAATGAATAATCTGTGTCTAATGATGAAGAAATAGCAGACCAATCAAACTTGTGAGACTCTTCAGAAAATAAGTGGCCTAGGGCTGGGGTTGTAGCTCAGTGGTAGAGTGCTTGCCTCTCATGCTTGAAGCATTGTGTTCGATCCTCAGCACCACATAAAAATAAATAAATAAAATAAAGATATTGTGTCCATCTACAACTAAAAAAAATATATATGTATGTGTGTGTATATATATATTCCTCAAAATACCAAGACCATGAAAGATCATGAAGCTTGAGCAATGGTTCCAGATGAAAGGAAACTAAATAGATGTGACAATTGCATGCAGTATGTGGATCTGGAAGGGACCCTAGACAAGAATTCTGCAAAAATTTTTATATAAAGGAAAAGACTATGACAATTGAAAAAGCAGTGGGGCAATTGAATAAAATCTATAGACTAGTTAATAATACTACATCAGTGTTGACTGCCTGACTTTCTTACTTGTATAGTGGTTATTACATAAGAGGATATAATTGCTTTTAGGAAAGACACCCTGCAATATTTAGGAATAAATGGGCATTTGTTCTTCCACTTACTCTCATATGGTTCAGGGAAAAAAAAATCAAAATGAATAGAGTAAAATGTTAACATTTGAGGAACATAGTGGATGGGTACACAGGAATATTTTGTATAATTTTAGCAAACATTTATGTAAGTCTGAAATTATTTCAAAAATAAGTTAAAATTCATAAGCTCCCAGAATTTCCCTGAGGCCCTCAAGTATTTTGATTACTAAATTCAACCTACATGCCTGTTGTCCCCATATACATCACCAATGTCACTCCTTCACTGTGCAATCTTTTGTCCCTTTTCTCTTCCTCAGGCAGAGAATGTTCAGGAGGACAGTGCAGGCAAACCCCTCTGCTAGCTTCTTGTGAGGAGAGGGCAAATGTGGAATGGGTGTAACAGGAATGAGTTGGCCTCTATGATTTTGTTGCCAGTGCTTGACTAAACCTCCTCTGGTTGTTGCCCTTCTGTTGGAAATAAAATCCAAACTGACCTTGCAGAAGGAGGAAAGAAGAAGACTGAAAGGATATTGGGAAATTAGCCTGAAAAAAATTTATTAAGACCTGCATTCTACACACCATGCCTTAGAATTTGTCCACAAGCAAGTTTCCACGAAAACCCAGTAAAACAAGAAATAGGTAGGAGTTTTCCGTGTCCTGCCTAATTTATTTCATCAAGAGCCTGATTTTTTTTCTATCCAGGACTCAGGCTGATGTAACAGGCTAGTTTGCTATTTGGGGAAACTATTAATGATAATAATGATCACAGCCTCATTCTTTGGGATGTGGCATGAGACTATCAAGTCTTGCATGCAACGTTTATAAAAGTCGTTCCCAGAATCATTTCTCCAAAGGCAGAACAATGATCTGTGGCTTCAGGAACTGAATATACTAAAGGGGCCCAACCTTTTAAGAAAGCCCAGTTCAAAACTGGGCTTCTCTGAGCTCTCAGGGGCTGCAAGCACACTGTATCATGTGCTCATCTGCTAATGTGCTCCACTTTGCCCAAGCGCAAGTAAGAGTTGTCACAAGCTCCAGGTGGCTGCTTTGCATTCAGCAGGAGAAGCAGGCAAGAATACCAAGCCCCAATTACACAGATGCACTTTTGAGTCTCACCACATCAAGAAGTTACAAAGGGTTTGGAGTGTTGGTATCTTTTCTACACACCACTGACTATGGACAGAAGTTTCACTTTATTGTCACGAATTTGAGCCCTTAAAGGAAAAGGTGGGCTGTGTTTGACATACCCTGCTTTTCTTCCTTGTGCCTAGGATAGTATCTATGTGGATGTTGGGCATCTGCCTGCAGAGAAGAGCCAACCTGTCCTCATCCCAGCAATGGCCACTTTTCTGCACATCTGTCCTGGTGTCAGCAGCTGGGAAGACTGTCCCTCTTTGACGGAAAGCAAGGTTATTTGAGATGATCACATCTAGATCCCATGAGAATAGTGGTGGTTTGTTGGCTCTTTTAACTACACTTACTGTGACATAGCATTTCCCAGAGCAAATGCAGGGGCAGGGAAGTAGTAAGGAAGTAACTGTCAAGGGAAGGCTGGCCGCCACAGCAATTGTATGTTCCAGGTTGTGTTAAATGATGTAGAAAGAGCTTCTACTCTAAGATCGCCTGACATTTTAATAGGTACCTGAGAATCCCATCGAAGATAGAAGATGTGAATTTTCCCAAGGCTGGTGTTGTGTAGTGTGGGGGCAGCCCTCATTAGTGCTGTCTACAGGTCCGGGGTGTGGGAGGCCAACCTGACTGAGTCACACTCCCCGGCTGGGTGTTGAGGCACTCAGTCGCAGAAATGTGGCACCCTTCTTGGGTGCCAGGTTCGGTGTCTCGTGCATGGGTGTGTCTTGCTACAGCCCCATGGGTGAGGCTACGCTCACCTGTTCCTTTGTAATATAGCCCCTTGCCCTGTTTAGGATGAATCTTCCATGGAAGTGCCTTGTGTGTGTCCCCTTCTCTTACTGTGCCCTTGGATGTGGCCTATCCAGGTGTCAGTCAACCTGCTGACAGTGGACATCATGAAGATACTCAGCCCCCTGAAACCTGACCCCTTGCCTCATTTAAATAACTTCTCCTCAATAAAAGGGGTCAGCGCATCCTCTCGCTCTCTTTCTGCGGACCCTTAAGGTCAGAGGAGCCGTCACAGCGACCCCAAAGAAAAAGGTATTTGTGTCTCTTGTGTGGTTATTTCGTGCAGCCCAGTCAGCCCAGTTTAACTGGGGTGACCCCCGAGCCTTTTAGTCGAGAGAACAGAAACCCGGCAGGCACCGGGGTTTAGGATTAGGCAGGTGATGATTCTTTGTTTATTGAGATCTCAAGAGACTCTAAACTATGGGGCTGGGGTTGTGGCTCAGTGGTGGAGCACTTGCCTGGCATGTGTGAGGGACTGGGGTTCAGTTCTCGGCACCTCATATAAACAAGTAAATAAATAAAGGTTCATCAATAACTAATAAAATTAAGACTCTTGACTATTTGAAGTAGCAAATCCCATTGGCTGCGGGATGGCTGCTTTTGTGTCCTGTCTTAAGTGGGGTGGCTGGCAGCAGGAGGGAGTCAGACCATTGGAGTTTATTACCTAGCCTGCGACCCCATGGAGGTCGATCTCCTCAGGCCTGAGCTTCCTTGAGAGTAACAAGGGGACAGTAATCGCCTTCCTTTGTATGGTTGTGGTGAGATTGTTAGATGAGTCCATGGAAGCAAAGCACAGAGACAGTATCAACATAAAACAGGAGCCTGTAACTGCCAGCTCAAGTCATAAATTAAGAGACTTCTAAAAGGGCTACTCATAATGACCCTGCTTCTTGATTTTCTCAATGAATGGAAGACTCTGCACATGGAGATAGATCATTAAATGGCAGCTTGCTATCATGCTCTTCACTTGAGTTTCTTTTACCCATAAAAAGCCCCTTTCGGTTTCTTGAATTCATAAAGACATACGAATATATAGAATGAGAATACTAATAGTTCAGTATTTACTTTATATGGACATTCAGAGTAGGCCTCTGTAATTATTCCCATTACATTATGAGAAAACTGAGATTTAGAGAGGTGAAGTGACTTGCCCAAAGTTGCACAGCCAGTCATACTTCAGATGTAACTCAGGTGTTCCAATTCTACAACCCAGGCTCCTGACTGCTATACCAGAGAGGGAGAGGAAGGGGAAGGGAGAATGAGAGAGAGAGAGGGTGGGGTGGGGCACAACTACAGTAAGTATTTTCTAAATGTATAAATGAGTATGGAAATTCAGTAAGTGTATCCTAATGAAAACAAAGGTGATTACATTTTATGCTTTGCCTACACAATTCCAAATGATGGTTCTGATTTTTATTCACAAAATGACTGACAGATTTTTGCCTGTGGCACAGTTTTTGCTTTAAAGGGTTGCAAGGATCTCCCCCTTTGGAAGGTGAGCTCTTTGGATCCAGCATTCCTAGAATGCTGGTGCCTGAGCCCAGCCCCTTGCTTTAGAGCTGGGGAATGGGGTGAAGAACAGGGCAAGACCTGCCTTGCTGCTTGTGATAGCTGCAGGAGCATCTCCCTGAATTGGTCCTTCTTGAAAGGATTCATGTTATTTTATAATTGTCCACCCAACACATTCTTATCATATGATAACGTTTGATAAGTGGAGTCCTGTTCATTGAACCTACCCCACAGGGAATCTCCTGGACCCACTGAATTATTTTCTGCTCTTCCTAGACATGCTCTTCATGTCTGGTTCCTTCTTAGTCTTCAGGTCTTAATTCAAATGTCACCTCCTTGGAGACACCTTCCTTGGCCACTCCTGTAATACGGCTCACCTCCCCGTGCTGTCCTGTCTCATCACTCTGTTTCCTGTGTGACATCTGTCATGGAGGAACTCTCCGGTTTACCATTCACTCCCCTTCACAAAGGCAGGATGCTTATCTGTGCCATTCATTGTTGTATCCTGAGCTCCTGGAACAATACCTGGCACATAGTAGATGCTTATCCCATTTCACTGAATGAAAAGTGAATGAATAAATGAATGAGATGTCATTGATTTTTACCCAGGAAGAAAACATTTTGTGATTTTTAAATGGAGATAGAGTGAGAGCAACCTTGGCCTGGACCCCGTAAGGCCACAATGGCAGCAGGGGTTAACTAATCAGCACATGCATTTTCTGAATTGCAAAATGTGCCAAGGGCATTTAATTTCTGTTAATTGGCACCGAGGAGGAGGAGTTGTTATCAAAATCACCAGCCAGCTGGAAGCTTTTCCGTGTCAGACCTATTTGCAAATCAGAATGGACATTTCATAAATCGTGTCAACACTGGAAAGCTTCGAGTCCCCAGAGGGGCAGCACAGTGTGCTTCTGGCTGCATTTGAAGTTGGAGCTGGCCCTACACACCAACCTTCACCAGATGGGGGGGTGAGCAGGTGGAGGAAACTGGAGGGGAGAAGACTTATGAGGATGGTGGCATAAATGCATTCTTAAGTAACTGTCCCATCACCTCAATCCTGGTGCTGCTTCTCAGCTTATGTGAGAGGTAAAAAGAGCAATGAAGCCCAGATTTGTAGTCTTTTGGAGCTGACCCACTACTTCTCAGATGTTACTTTGGACAAATGATTTATCCTCTGGGGTTCGGTTATTTGAGCTATAAATAGGAGACGATAACACTAGGGTCATGAGGATTTGGAGAGAAAATCCACATAGATAATAATGATGACAGCAGACATTACAGAATGTTTTCTATGTGCTGGGCACTGTGCAAATTTGACTATGTACATTATCTCACTTAATCGTCCCCAGACCACTCAAGGAAAACACAAGTCCTGTACTTCACGGGTGAAGGACCAAAAGGCTGCTGAGGTTAAATGATTTGGCCACAGTGACCCAGACAGGAAATGCAGAGTCTGGATTTGAGTCCAGATCACCTGATTCCATTGGACTCTCAACCCTGCTGTAGCAGACCCTCTAAGGGAATAGCTCAGTACCTAGCATTTAGAACATTCCTGATGAATGGCAGCTAGTAAGATTCTGTTCTAAACCGGGTGCGGTGGCGCATGCCTGTAATCCCAGTGGTTTGGGAGGCTGATTTAGGAGGATTGCAAGTTCAAAGCCAGCCTCAGCAAAAGTGAGGCACTAAACAACTCAGTCAGACCCTGTCTCTAAATAAAATACAAAATAGGGCTGGGGATGTGGCTCAGTGGTTGAGTGCCCATGAGTTCAACCCCTGGAACCTCCCACCGCCCCCCCCCCCACCAAAGATTCTGTTTTTATATTAAGTTTTTCTTCTACTCTCCTTGCTTCCCAGCCTCTGTCAGGCCTGCAGACTTCTCCAACATGTACCACTTCTGGGGCCCTTTTGCACATAGCATCCCGCCTACTTGTCTTATTCGATCTCCCCAACAACCCCATAAAGTATTGCACAGTATTTCCTCCTTTCAGGTGTATGAAGAAAGGCCCAGAAAGATTAGTTAACCTGGCCAAAGGTCAGACAGCCAAGAAGTGGTAGGGCCAGGATTTGAACCTGAGGACAGAGCCTAGGCACTGTCTCCTCTATACCACATTTCTTCATGCTGACCATCTTTCAGAACATTCTCTCTCTCTCTTTTTTAATTTTTTAGATGTTGATGGACCTTTATTTTACTCATTTATTTATATGCAGTGCTGAAAATTGAACTCAGTGCCTCACACATGCTAGGCAAGCGCTCTACCACTGAGCCACAACCCCAGCCCCAGAACATTCTCTCTTTGATGACACTCCCTGTAGCACTCCCTCTTGTGCTCCTCTCTCACTTTTGTCCTTTGCAATAGGGCTTAGCTTGTTACAGTGCTTTGTTTTGGAATTGTGCCTCCTTATCCATTCATTTCTAATAGCTACCACTTATTGAAAACTTCCACGCACTCAGTTCTGTGCCCAGAGTTGGATGTGTGTGATCACATTTAACTCTGCCAAGAACCCGATTTGACTCCCATTTTATAGATGAGTAGACTGAGGTCTAGGGAAACTCTGCCATTTTTCAAGTTTCTTAAAGTCATTTTGCCAAACGAAACATAGTAAGTAAGGAACCTGGGACAAAACCAGGCAATCTTGTTCCAAAAATTCATCATCTTAGCCATTATTTGATATTGCTTTTCCAGATCTTGTAAAGATCTGGTGGATTGGTGGAACAGCTGGTATAGTGACCCCCAAATCCTTGGTGAATGATGCTTTAAAATCTGGTCCCCTGTTGGAGACTCCCATAAAGAAAATGGCCTAAGTCCTCAAATTTGCCAACATCTAAAAGCAACTTAAGCTTAAAAAAAGAAAGAGAGAAATCAGTTTATAAATAGAATGTGCAGAACAGAATATTTGGAAATGTGGTTGTGATAGCTAAAATTAGCCTTGCCTTCAAATCCATCTCACCCCTCCTGCCTGACTGCTCTGTTCCCTGTCGTGGAGGCTGGTGCTCTCTCTCTCTCTGGCTGTGACAGATGTAGCTCCTTCATGCAACCCAGTCTTCCACTCTCTGAACAGAGATTTACTACATTTCTCAAGGAACTGGGAAGAAGGTGGCAGTGTTGCGGGGCAGGAAGCTGGGACCAATCCTTTTGAAGCAATATTTATTTGAACTCCTCTTTGGCTCTCCAGGTCTGTTTGAGCCTCTTCCTTATGTTTTGACTAAAGCTTGATTTTTGCTTATTTGTGAGGGTCACTCCTTGTAACAGCTCTCCCAATCCTCTCAGATGGTCAGGGAGTGGTTATTTTCATGAGCAGGATGTTAGGGTGGCTTTGAGTGATCTATAGCAGTCAAACCCTGACTTGCACATGGCTCTCATCAAGCCAGTTGGTCACGCTCTCGCTGGTTCCAACATTACCAATACAAAACGCACACATGCACAAAATGGCCTTGCAAATGCCTTTTGCCTTTCTCCCGGGGTCCTGGTTGGCATCCTTTTAGTCCTTACAAGTCTGCAGTTCTGGTCCATCAACAGTGCCCTATTTGCATAATTAGCTTGCATCTGCGGGTGTTGCCTTTGGACTTTGGATAAACACCAGCATAGAACACGGCAAGGTGTCAGCTATCTGAGCCCTCTCATTCCCACAGAGGAGATGAAAGTGGAGGTTATTTTGGAAATCATATCCCTCTCTTCTTCTGCGACTCTGTTCCATATCATTTAGTGTGAGGACAGACAAAACCAGAAATAAGCTCATGAAGAGCGAGCAATCTGGGGAATGCAAAATGATCATTGTGTTTTGACGTCAATGATCCGGAACCACTTTGCTTCAGTTCTTTTTCAAGTTGCTTGGCTATGTCTGGCAGCCCTTGCCGCAAGGGTAGCTTTGCTTTTTGAATATATTTTGCACAGAACCCTCTGAATTATTTTCCTTTCCATTCCTACTTCTTGGATTACAGGACTGTTCCTTGTTTTTCTCTGGAAAGCATTGATCATCTGAGTTAAACCTTTCCCCTATCTCCACCATGTCTTGGTGATATCAGCAGCACATACCCACTCTTTCCAACCTCATCCATGCTGGAAGGGTGTTTATAGTTGCCACTGACGTAGAGGGAGGTTGTGATTTAAGATTAAGGATTGGGTTTAGAGTTATGGGCTATAATCATTGTTGCCTTGGACTGGTTATTTGACCCCTGAGACTAGGTTTAAATCTCTAAAATGGGATAATAGCAGTATTTCCCAGGGTTGGGCAGGATTAGATGGCATAATGCATGTAGCATGTTAAATGTTTGGCATAAATAATGGCGATTATTGCAGGATGAGTAGTCAGATGAGATGCTTTTTTAAAGTTTCCATTTCATCTCAAAACTAATTTTGTGACCTTAGGCAAGGAATTAAAACATTCTTGAGGGCTGGGGATGTGGCTCAAGCAGTAGCGCGCTCGCCTGGCATGCGTGTGGCCAAGGTTCGATCCTCAGCACCACATACAAACAAAGATGTTGTGTCCGCCGAAAACTAAAAAATAAACATTAAAATTCTCTCTCTCTCTCTCTCTCTCTCTCAAAAAAAAAAAAAAAAAAAAACATTCTTGAGACCCGAGACTCAGTTTTCTGATTTGTAATCTGGGTACCAAGATACCTTTCCCCTGCATACCTCACAAGATTCTTAGGAACATTTGCTAATAGCAGAAGCAGTAGCAGCAGCAAGATCTCTTTTAGTTTCAGATTCTGAGTAGTTGCTTTTGGTTTCTGTAATCTGCTTCCCAGAGGTGCCAGGCAAGGCCCAGAGCAGAGCTGCTTAAAAAGCCCTATACTCAGATACTCTGGACAGAGCTTCAGCCTGTATTTCCCCATTCAGAAGAAACAAGTAGCTGTAGTTGGAAGAATTCTTGTAAAATTCCTCCAAACTAGAATCTCTCAAAACTAGACATCCTCGTGCTTTTAAATTCACATTCCCAGCAATGAGTTGAATCCTCAGAATTCCAGTGAGAGAGGCCAGAAGAGAACCCAAATATTCAGACAGAATATCTGAGCCTTATGTTGCAATATTTGCTTTGACTCATATTTACAGGGTATATCTATGGGCTGTACTAAAAATTCAATACCTGGAGAACATTACAAGGCACGATAAGCACGAAATTCCAGAGAGTGGTTTCAAGGGAAGTTGGGAGGAGGACAAAAAAGGAATGGGATTGGAACAGGCACACCATGGTATTGCGAATTACTATCTTTTTAAAAACTGAGTGGAATGGCTGGGATTGTGGCTCGGTGGTAGAATGCCTGCCTAGCACGCGTGAGGCCCTGGGTTTGATTCTCAGCACCGTACAAAAAAATAAAGGTCCATCAACAACAACAACAACAAAAAAAAAAAAAAAAAAAAAAAAAAAAAAAGAAGAAGAAGAAGAAGAAGAAGCAAAAGGAAACAGTGGTAATGGGGCTGGAGTTGTAGTTCAGGGGTAGAGCACTTGCCTAGCACATGTGAGGCACTGGGTTTGATCCTCAGCACCCCATAGAAATAAATAAATAAAAATAAAGGCATTGTGAAAAAATGTTAAACAAAAAACCTCATTGGCAAGTATATGATTGCTTTATGATCCTGTATTATTAAAAAATATATAAATATATTTCATATGGATGAAATATTTGATAATAAAAGCCAGAAAGCAGAAAGAAGCCCCAATTCCCCTCACCCCTGCTCAATTAATAAAGAACTAACAATATTCTATGAGGGTCGTCTCTATTTTTATCTATCTTGTTAGCCACTGTATCCCAGAGTGAGTGAATGGTGAGTATTGTTGAATGAATGGCTGGGTGAGCCTGTGATACTCCTCTGTGTCCCTCATCTTTGATTTGAATGTATAACTTGGATCCCACCTCTGCTGCGTTCTGTATGTCAAAGCGTAGATCAGAAGACAGAGGGCCCCCCGGGAACATTTCGTTTCTGCTCTGGTCTAGGACATAATACTGGCAGACAGCTTGATCATTTAACGTTGCTCTATTTCAAGCAAAATGTCCTTGCATGATTTATTCTCAATGACACTAACCGACTGCAAGGATCTTTGGAGTTAACATCTCTCATTCGGTCCTACCTCCCACAAACATTCCCTAAGTGACTGTCTTTCATGGTCACCTGAGAGTTTGCTGAAGTGTTAACAATCTCTTCTCTTAGCCAAAAGGAAAACTGGGGCCTTTTCTCTCAAAATATATGCAAGGAAAGCATCAGTGTCAGCAGCTGCTAGCTCCGGCACTGACTGGTGCCAGCTTGATAAGCACTTGGTCCCACCTGGAAAGACTTGAGAGGTATTTGCTATTCTGCTTGCTACAGCTGATCACCTCCCAGGTGGAGTGTTCAGAGGTATGTGGCTGGTCTGAGTGATCAGAGGCGGATGAGAGGATGAGAGTGGATGCTGATCATGTCATTGAAACAAATGACTTCCACACCTGCCAAATGGGTGCCAGAATAGCTGGTAAGCACACATGCCAGTGAATATGCTAGCTGAAACAGGTAGATTAGCAAGTATGGAACTGCCCTCTTGGTCAAGGGCCTGGGCCTGGGGAAGGTGGTTGTTAAGGGAGTGATGGAGAGAATCTGAGTAAGGGTCAGGGTGCTGGAGGGGAGAAGACTCAGGGAGCTCAGAGCATCTGTGATTCACCTATTCTACAGACCTATTTTAATGTTTTAAAAACCAGTGTGTCTGTACTCCTGCTGAATGTCATAGCCAAATGTCAGCTCTCATATTCAATAAGAGAAAACTGATTAGCTCTATTTCATGTGCGTGAGAGTCATTTAGGGAGCTTGTTTAAAAACACAGATATCTAGTTCCCACCTCAAAATTGATGAACAAGACTCTTTAGAACTCAGGTTAGGCTCACCATACTTGGGAGACCTGAGTGTTCTGGATCAGATAATTCAAGGATTCAGCTCTACCCTTTGAGGGTTTTCTGATGACCTGAGAGGGTATCCTGTATATAGTTTCTTTGGCAAATTGTCCCTAAATCAGGTGCAGGTTGTATGAGTGTGTGAAGCAGGTATGTAGGGCTGTGACAAATTAACGAGTGCATGTCCATTTGTTGAAGTCACCTTGACCCCTGGACTGCTGCTGCTCAGGAAAGCAGACTTCCTATGGACAGACCCTCTGACTTTTCAGGATGTAGGAAGTGATTGGGCTGGGAGTTGGGTCAGTCCTGTACCTCATCAAGTCACAGGTGGGGCCCTGCTTCCAAGTCTTCTGTTCCATAAACCCCCTCTATGGATGACTGAAGGGAGAGGAAGTGAGGCTGGTCCTACATAGCAAGGGAAGCAGGAAAGCTTTAAGTGGGAATCTTGATGCTGCTTAATGAGAAAATATGGTTCCTAGAGAATGTCCCCAGCTATTGTAATCCATTGTCACTTCTTAGCTGTCCCATTTCCACCAGTCAAATCCAACCCTCAGCACCTTTCCTAACACCATGGTTTGAGGGGGGGTCTATGTGGTAAAAGGCACCTTTTCTAAGGCATTTGGGTCTTAACTGAGGGATGCAGCTCTTCCAGGCTGGAATTTTCACCTTCTGATTTGAGGTGCTGGGGTTCTATCTAGGATTTCTGGAATGTTCCACAAAGCAATGGATTCCTGTAAGTACAAGGGAACTTGGCTTCATTGCTACATTTAAACCCACTTGCCAGGGCTCTCCTCTTGCTTGGAAGACCCCATCTCCCATTGCTTTGTCTATCTGACTTTGACTTGTCCTTCAGGACTCTGCTTAGACTGTGTTCTCAACTCTAGAACTAGGTGCTGTGGGTTTCCTTTTAGCACCACAATCCTGAGCATGCACTTGTTCTAGAATTTCCCACCTGGAGTTTCAACAGCCATTAAAAAAAAAAAATCCAAGTCTAGCATTTGTTAAGTGTTCACTGTGTGCTGGCACTAAGTCACTATGCATTATTATCTCAGTTAATCATCACAACAGCCCAGCGAGGCTGGAACCATCATCATTCTTATTTAAGATAAGGAGGCTCCAAGATGTTAATTAAGTAGCTTGCTTAGTATCACATGGTCAGAAAGTGATAAATGAGAGCTTAAACTCAGTTCATGTGCAGCAGAGCTTGCTGGGCTCCTTTGCATTTGTCACCAAAGTTGCATCATGCAGCTTCCTAGCAGTCTAGAGTATGTCCTAAAGTCAAGGATGGTCTTTGGATTCCTACAGCAGAATCACAAGTTGGGCTTTGATGTCAGATTCCTTGCTCTGCTATTGTCTGTGGTTAATCTGCCAGCCTGCTTCTTTGGCTCTGTAATGGAGACGGTTATGGCTGCCCTATAAGTTGTTATGGAAATTGCACAAGAGGATGAGTCTATGGTCCTCACTGCTGTCCCCACTATGTAGTCAATGTTAGAAACATGATGGTGGAATAAATGAATTGAAGGGGCAGTGAAGTCCATTTTTATCTAGAAACAATATCCTCTTGTTCCTTTTTCAAACAATCATAAAACTCTACAAAGAAGGTGTTTGGTGTGGGAGGCAGTGAGTCTGATGCTAGGCGTGGGTGACCTCAGTGCAAGGGAGGGTGGCACGCCTTGAGTAGTTTACATTTCTCAGAGAGGTTATCCTGTAGGGGTAGTGGACAGTGGCAAGAGTCTTCTGTTTCACGTTCCATTTTCATTTTCATCATGCCTAAACAACCTGCTTGGCAGCCACAGACATTAGAAATTAACTGGATCCATTGCTACTGGGGCATAGGCTAACTATGTGGTTGGCTTGTCATGCCATATCTCTGCCATTCTGGGTGTAGCTGATAAACTCATTGAGAATGCTTTGGGATAAAGATGAGGCATAGAGACTCATATTTGACAAATCATATCATGTTTCTTGTCCCTGTGACTTTATCCCATAGCTCCACCTGGATGATAAGATTCAGTTCATTGAGGCATGAAGTTGGCCATATTGATTTTGTGGCATACACATGGGTCAACATCTCACTGAAATGGTAGAGCAACATGCTACCAATGTTGGCTCTACCAGTTCCAAATATCTGACCCATGTGTAGTATTCCTTGGCAGGAGTATGTTTCGTTTTATTCTATTAAGTTCTGAAAGAATCTATGGAATTGGAGACATTATGCTAAGTGAAATAAGCCAGTCCAATGTGCTCTCTGGTATGTGGATACTAAACTACAACAAGGAAGGGTGGGGAGGGGACGAATAGAAGGTCATCGGATTTGACAATGGGGAATGAAGGAAAGGGAGGAGGAAGGAAGATAGGAAAGACAGTAGAATTAATTGGATATAACTTTCCTAGCCTTGTATTTGAAATATTTGAATATACAACCAGTGCAATTCCACATCATGTCCACCACAAGAATAGGATCCTAATTAGAGTAAGTTAAACTCCACATGTGTATAATATGCCAGAAGACACTCTACTGTCATGCTTACCTAAAAAGAGCAAATAATAAAAATAATCTATGAATAATTCTAATTTCCATGTGTGTGGGTAGGTAAAAAATACATGTTTGTAATCCTAAGAACTTCAAGAACTGTTTACAGGAAAGGTCTACTTAGATCTGCTTTTTTTTTTTTTTTTTTAATGGCACTCAGCCTTGGTAGCAAATGTCATTTTATGCATCACATTGTCCCCATTGATGGGCATTCAGTACAGGTTAATCACAACAATTAAGTTTAATGAGAATTAATGGGGTGTCTTACAGCATGGCCTTGGCTCCCTGGGTTGCCTCCTCACCCCTGTTTATAAAGCTCTGCATGGCTGGTCCCTGATCATTTCAATGCCACCTTCATGGGGTTGCTCTTGCCCCTTTCTCCCTTGCAGACTGGCCTTTCTTCCCTCTCTGCCAGGAATGTCAAGGCTACCTCCCTCCACGCCTCTTTTATCTTCTCAGATTCATCTTTCTATTCACTCTCATCCTTTTCTTCTTCTCTCTTCCATCCATTTTCACCTTCCCTTTTTCCTCCTCCTTTCTCCCCCTTTCCTGTCTAATCTTCTTTGTTTTCTAGTAGTTTCCTCTC
Organism: Spermophilus citellus; assembly: GCF_964194105.1. Taxonomy (NCBI): domain Eukaryota; kingdom Metazoa; phylum Chordata; class Mammalia; order Rodentia; family Sciuridae; genus Spermophilus; species Spermophilus citellus. The sequence goes on from NC_138182.1 coordinate 185,093,092, forward strand.
GAAGTATCCCCTCTCCAACCTTATATTGGCATATTGTCATTGACATTGTTGTCTTATGGGGGGGAAACAACCAATCTGCCCCAAATGAGAAGACACCAGGGAAAGCAAAAGTTCTACAAAGCAGATTATGTATCTAAACTCACCACGCCCCATTGCAGGTTGTTTTAAAGCACACCATGTTTTTTTGGGGAAGGATGAATGAATTGTCCATAATACCACGCATGACCCTATCTGCAGCACCATTCTTATCAATTAACTTTGTATAGAATTACATGGGGGGAAGCAGACTGAGAAGTTTAAAATATGGTGATCTTTTGATAATTGGTAGTTAGATCTCTCTCTCTCTGACCTTCCTATTTGGGGCAAACTCAGGAAGCTGATTCTCTTTGGTTTTAGTGAGTTTTCAGCATGTACAAAGTATCCATCTCATACCCCTCCCAGAACTTCTTTCCTCTCAGCCAGAATTATAACTCTTTTGGAGGGAAAAAGACATGGCAACTACTAATGGCAGTGTATGCCTTTATTAGATGGCAGAAGCTCTTCTAATGAGATGGTAAGAGGAGAGAATGGCATTAAGGTCAAAGAAGCCATACCAACAATCCCACCACTGCCATGCTTCTGGTTGAAGCCCCTTTTAGGGCACCACAGAAATTTTACACAGAACACAAACACTGCAGGCTGGAGGACAAAGTGGGTCCCTCTCCTTAGTCTGAACAGTGTGGATGGCCTTGCTGCATCAAATTGTTATTTAGAAGATCACCCAACTTGGGGCAGGAATTCCTTCTCCCACCTTCCCTCTCCTACAAATAAAATGGGCAGAACAAAGACCTGTGCTCCAGTTCCCAAAGAATAGTAGGATGCCCTCATTGGATGCAGATTGTATTTAAATACAATTCACCTCTTTGGGGTCTAGGAAAAGCCACCGGTAGATTCATTTGCTGGGAAACGCGGTCTGTGTGGCTGAGGCAGTGGATGCTGGAGGCATGATCTTGGTGAAAGCTGACTTTCTCCGGAGGTCTGTCTGCTGTCCAGAGTGGCAGCCACTTCGATGGGCAAATAGGATGGTCATCTCTGAGCTCAAAGGGGCTGCTTCGGGCAGGGACCCCTTGAAGGTGACTGGCTGTTCAGGCTTTCCAGAGGTGGGATGGGAAGTGTAGTGTTTGGTGGGAGGAGGGCTATAATTCTGAAATCTCACGGTCTTAACTTGCTGCAAGAGAAAGGAACATGGGTGAGACACATACTATTCCCCCCCAGGACTGGGTTCATGCTATTTCTCTACACCTGTCCCCATTCAAAATTCCAAATTTGTGTGGTTTTCATTCAGCAAATATTTGTATCTACTGTGTTTACCATGCATCATGCACTGTTAGGTGCTTCGAGTCTCAGAATGAACAAAACCACCCTGGTAAGCAGAAAGTTATAACTAACTGCTCTGATGGGAGAAGTAGAAGATGCTGAGAATTCAGAGGAGTATCTAATTCCAGCTGGGATGGGGATAGTCAGGGAAGGCTTCCTAGAGAAAGAGCTATCAGAGAATTGAAGAACAATTAGGAGGAGTGTAGGCAATTGCAGAGAAGGGAAGTTCCCTTTCTGCCTCTCTCACATCTGCCTTCCATTAAGGTCTATCTCCAGGCTAGCTCTTCCTCCAGGCCTCTCCTGATGACTACCATTTAGAGATTTCCATAATGGCCTTGGACGTCCTCAGTGCAGAGTTTGCTCCCTGGACACCTGCTGGTTGAATTTAGCCTTCAGAGTGTTTGAGGGTTTGTATATGAAGACTGCATATACAAATCAGGATTTCATGTCTCTTTAAAAAATCAAAGATTGGCACACTGGGCCTTTGCCCCATTCTGACAACACCTGGCTGGAGCCAAGAAGCAGTTCCCTGTTGTATGAGACTTGAATCTCAGTTTGCTCCAAGCCCCCCCCTCAACTTTCCTTCCTCTCACCTCTCCTAAGCTATTATGTAATTCCTGGTAGCTAAAGGTATTTGCTTTGGCCAATTCCTACTTTGGGGCTTAATAAGTCTTCTGTGTTACTGCCTGGGAATGATGTCTTTTTTTCCAAGAAATTCAATCCTGGTGTCCCCAAATGAGAATCCATGTTTCCTCATACCTCTTGATTCTCGCCATGTCTAGCTGGGGTCGGGACTTTAACTAAACACTTATAGTTTGAGGGTTGTGTCTAATAACTTGGGTTATTGGGTAACTGGGGCTTGTAAAACTTTAAATTATGTGAAAACTGTAAGTCATAATAAAAACTCCCAACATTTATATCAGTCAACACTAACTTTTTCCAAATGCCTTTCCCTCTAGGCTTATAGGTTAGCATTAAGATCATGAATTTTTATATCAGATCTGGATTGGATTCCAGACACTCAGGTGTTAGCTGAGTGACTTTATGTCATGTTTTCTAACTCCCTGAGCCTCCATTTCCTCATTTAAAAATGTGAATAAAGTGCCGGACGTGGTGGTACACGCCTGTAATCCCAGCGGCTTGGGAGGCTGAGGATTGGAGGATCAAGAGTTCAAAGCCATACGGGGAAAAAATGGGAGTTCATAACCCACTTGAATCAATCTGTGAAATATGGTATATTAAGAACTATGTAATGTTTTGAACAACCAACAATAAAATAAAAAAAAAAAGAAAAAAAAAAAAAGAGTTCAAAGCCAGCCTCAGCAACAGGGAGGTGCTAAGCAATTCAGTGACACCCTGTCTCTAAATAAAATACAAAACAGGGCTTTGGCTGTGGCTCAGTGGTTGAGTACCCCCCAAGTTCAATCCCTGGTATAAAAAAAATGAGAATAAACATAATACCCACTTCAGAGGGCTGTTAGGATTAAATGAGAAGGGATGTGCAAAGTTCTCAGCACAGTGCCTACTGGGTAGCTAATAATTATTAACTACTTAGAAACAGGAGGAAACTACAGACTCTTTCCATTTTGTGGGGGAATGGGGTGAATGATGGTAGGATGGTGGTGATAGTGTTGGTAATGGTGGTGGTGATGCATGATAGTGGTGATCTGGTGGCAATAATGATGTTCAATAAACTAGAAGATAACAATGAGCGTCACCTAAATTTCTCTGTATCATCTCTTCCTTTCCATCACCCTTCTTGCTTCAGATGTTACAAAACCTCATGTCTTCAGTGCAAAAACTCAAGTTATTAGATATAACCTTCAAACTATAAGTGTTTAGTAAGTCCCTAGACCCCAGCTAGATATAGTGAAAGTCAAGCAGTAAGAAGAAACATGGATTCTTACTTGGGGACACCAGGATTGAATTTCATGGAAAAAAGAAATCATATTAGAAGTTAATTGATCTGACCTCTGCCACAGAGGTCACAATAGCTTAGTTGTTGGAGTTATTTGGTGTGATCTTGATTTATCTATTATCTCTTTGACATGATGAATAATTATGTGTCAATTATGATGTGAGGACTTCACATACCTTAACACCATTTAATTCTCTAAACCTATGTGGCCATTATCAACTGTTATCTCCATTTTGTGGATTAGGCAAAAAATAAGTAGGTAAGTAAATAAATAAATAAATACTTGAAAGGTGAAGTGTTTTGGTTAAATCCACCCAGCCAGCAAGTAGCAGAGTTGGAATTTAAATCAAGTTTTGTCTGATGCCACAATCAGTTTTGTTCCAAGCCACCTCTGGGTCCCAAAATAAATATGTACAAAATATTTGTGAAGAATAAAGGTGAATCAGTAACACATCTAGGAAGGGGAAGGTGTGAGGCTGTGGGGGTGTTGGGTGTCAGAATAGTTTTGAGGACGCAACTTTGGGTCCTTGACTACCAACACTAAGATCTCAGGAGCTGGGGACAGTGTATAAAGTTGGGAGCTAGAGTCAGGTCCCCTGTGATTTTATTCCTACCTTTTCGGTGCCATTTCTTGAGTTTTCTGGTTTCACCAGGATTGATGGTGGGGCAGATGCGGGTGGTTTTGGCGGAGGCTCACTCTTGATGGGGATTTCCTTGCCTTCCATGATGACTGAACTGGCTGTCGAGTGGATCCTGGCATCGCTGCCTCTGCTGACGCAGGTGAGGGCAGGCTCCCCAGTGGGAGTTGGTGTGGGTCCCATCTCCACCACCACCGTTGATGGGGAGGACGGGATCCCCTGAGACTGGTAGAACTGGAGCTGCTGAGGCTGTACCACCATGGTGGGATTGCGTCTGAGGGAACCCACCATGAAGGAGGGGATCCCTGACTGCACCGATCTCTGCAGGGATCCATCTAGGGGATTACATGACAGAGATATCAGCAACAGCGGTGGCTGACAGCAGGTTGGGTCAGGGCTGGGTAAGCAGTGTGTCCTGATATCCCAGAATAGTCAAGTGCTTTCCTAATTTGACTGAGCTCACATTCTCCCGGGGTCTTTCAAAGGTGACCTTATTTTTTTTTTTTTTAGTGCTGTTTGCTGGCAGCAAGTAATTGGCTAGCTGAATGGTGTGTGTGTGTGTGTGTGTGTGTGTGTTGTCAGAAGGACTATTGCTTCTATTCACCTCTCTCTCTCTCTCTCACACACACACACACACATGTTCACACTCTCCTACTTTCTCCCTCTAGACCTTTAAGACAGAGTGTGAAGAAGAGTGACACAAAGACAGCTTCACAGTGAGAAGCTTTAGTCATGAGGTGGTGAGGACGCTTTTTGTGGGGGGGATTCAGGGGTGAGTGGAAATAACAGTGCATGTGCCAGACCAGACATGACTAGTCAGGGCAGAATCTTCCAGACGGAGGCAGATTCAGAAATGTCATTCTGGAGTTAGGGCTGCATGTGTGTGAGCTTTGCAAGGTCTCATGACCTAAATCTGGAGAGGAGAGTCACACCTTTCTCCCTCAGTACCCTCACTGTTAACTGGAGATGATAACAGCTCATCATAGGATGTGGTGAGGGTCTCATCTTATGATGGGTACCCAGTAGTAGTCAGTGCCGGAATGTAAGAGTGCCCCACTCTTGTTAGCTATCATTATTTGGGGTAAAGAACCACATAACCTGAAAATTCAAAGTTCAAGAGTTTGGTTTCACCCTTTCCTGAACTCATTTTTCTTCTTCTTTCTTTAACATTGAGCTAGTCCTTCGTCAGCATAAAGAAGCCATTCCTTCCCCTGAAATTCTCTAAAGACAGGAGACCCCACCTTTTCTGCATATGGCCTGTAGGTGACCTGGAGAACCCAGGATTCATGGGGACTGTCAGGAAGACCCCCTGAGAAGTACTGTGGGACATTTCCCAAAGGGTTCCCAGTGTTTGGGGGAAGCATAGGAATGTTCCAGCCAGAGCTGTTAGTCTTTCGTGAAACCCCATGGACACATGTTTGAATCAAAGTCGTTTGCATCTAGCACAGAAGGTCTGAGCCAAGGCCAAGTTTTGCTCTGTGGCTCTCTGTCAAGCCGAAAGGGAACATGAAACGCAGGAGGCTCACCAAACACAGTTGGTGTTTTCAGCTGTTTGCTGCTAGCAAGCCCGCCACCATTTACACAAGTCTGACCTTTCAGTTTGAACATTTATTTTTTCACTGACAGTCCTGTGAAGTGCACATGGTCAATCTCCTGTCATTTCTCTTCGCTTTGGGGAGATGGATAGCTTGACCAGCCCCACCTTAGGGAAAGGGAGAAAAAGAAAGCCTCTGGGACTTGGGAAGTCAAAGCAACACTGGGCAGGCATGTCCTCAGGTGCCCAAAGACATGTGAAAAATCGTCTTCCTGCCTATTTATCTTGTGAGCTTCTAATTTTCAAAAGATTGAGTGCTTTCTTATTGCATGTGCATATAATGCAAGCAGTCAGAGCTTCAAGCCGATCAAGATTTATGTGAAGGTGACAGAGAGTGTATTAAATTGCAAGCCACTGAGGATGGGCCGAATTCTCTGCATTCCTCATTGGTCCAGAATGAGAGTGAACCCTTTCAACCCTAAACGAATTCATGGTCTGGATGGACTAAACTCTTTATTTGTAGCAGCAATGATACAATTTATTTACTAATAAAAGTTATTTTACTAATAAAATGATACAATTTTTGAAAAGGCAAATGTTTCTTGAGAGTTTCTGTGCCAGGCACTGTACTGATGTTGTTCAGATTATTTTATTAGATCCATATAGTGATGCTGATGAGACAGGTATTATTTTTATTTCCATTTTACAAATGAGAACACTTAAGACTGATGAGATTAGTAACTTCCCAAGGCTATTGTGATGGGATTACTTATTTTTTTTGTGTGTGTGTTGAGAGGGGAGGAAGTGGTAGGAGCAAGAGGCAAAGGCAGGAAGTACAGCTGGGTGGAATTAAGTGACCAGAGCAGTGAGCCTGGTGACCAGGGAAGTGGGAAACACAGGGACAGAACAGAGGGGAGATATTTGCTTTCTTTCTCTTGGGAAATTTCCCCACATGGCATATCATCCCACAGGTTTCTCTTCTTCCCAAACTAGTCATATTATATTTTCAAGTCTAATCATTTGTTTAAATTTGTTAAACCACTTGTTAAGATTGCAAGAGGGTTTGCAGAGCCTAGTTTAAATCAGGAAATCATATTTACTGCACTTGGCTGGTTACAGATGAAGAAAACCTTGATGTTTTGTAGAAGAGAGATTCAGACACTTCTCAGAATCCCTGAAAATGGAAACTTATTTAGAAGTTTAATATGTTGAGAGATAAAAGCATAGTTCTTGAAATGACAGGTCTGTATGAATTGCCACAATGAAATGTATACGTTACGTAGGTAAAAATAAAATAAAAGCAAAGTGCAGAGCAGTGTGATGAATGTGACTGATTGGTGTGTCTTTCTATCTATCTATCTAGAAAAAACTTCAAACTGAGGGTTAAGGACATAAGGGAAACCTGCTTTGTATACCTTTTATGCTAGAATTTTTTTAATCCTGTGCATGCCTTACATAAATAGCAGGGACTCTTGGGCACTGCTCAATTCTTGCTTCCTCTCCTGAGCCCTGGAGCATCCACACCCTGGGGGCTTCCCCAGAGCATAGTTTGGGAAGCCCTGGCCCAGCAAAGGTTTGGTCAGCCTGTCTTAATAAGAACCAACATTCACCTTGGCTGTGTGACACTTAGGACTATCATCCCAGCCATTCACTGGGCATGCAAAAAGTGACTC